>NW_026705484.1:0-50001 GCF_029867415.1 Vicia villosa | reverse complement strand
TCTCTTGACTTTTTCAGTTAGTCTTTTAAGACATATTCAAACTTCTCTTACGCTTCCAAAAAACCTTGTCAAACTTTGTTTAAAGTACAAAGTCTTTTCTAAGACAATTCACCGTCCTTTCTAAGGGTAATCTTCTCCAAGATGTCTTTTCCTAAGTTTTGTTTAAAACACCACAAAAACAGTCCTTGTCCTCTATAGGAATATTTTTGACACTCCTCACAAACATATCCCTTTGAGCTTTGTTTAAAGCGCAGTCTTGTTTAAGACAATTTCTCATTCTTTCCAAGGACCTCTTCAGGTAATCTTATAGCAGACATCATCTCATTCATGAGTACTCAGCAAATCACTATCCGTCAGGCGCGACTGAAACGCATGACTCAGCATCTGCTTCATATTCAAACCAACACTTAGCATCAAGAAGACCTCTAAATTGGTCTAATCAAAGACGATCATTCCTGATAAAAACCCTTAGATGGGGAAACCACGTTCAGAGGGTTTTCCTAGAACAGGGGCATACAATCCAGAACCCTATTGACTGGGGGGCACATCTTTCAAGAATTCAAACCCTGGGGCAATGCATATCAGGCAAGACATGGTGAAATTCGAGTTCCCTCGAAAGGTCCCTCCTTCAGATTAAGGGGCACGTCTCTCAAAATTTCCAATATTCGGGAAGTCACATTGGCATCATACAAAAAGCATTGTTACATATTTGATATTCTCACGCCTGTACCATTCACATCCCGCAGTGTGGGATAGGCATACATGCATAATTCTCATTGAGAATCTCATTACATGACACATGCATCATGACATTGCATAAAACTAACGCTACCTTTTCAGGTCACTTCACTTCAAAAAGATGTTATCATCAAATTACCACGCAAACATGATCGTATCAACGATTCAATCTTAACAGATACAATTCCAATACTTCATTCCAAGTCTTTCTTCAAAGGCAATCCAGAAGCAATCAAACAGTTTCTTACCTTTCCAGGTAGTCTTGTCCAAGATAACTATCCTAACATTCCCAAGCAGTCTTGTTTAAGACATATCCCAAACCTTTCTAGGTAATTCCGTTTAAAAACGTTTCATATCCTTTATAGGAATCTTTTTAGATAGTTTTGTTTAAAACGTTTCATATCCTTTATAGGAATCTTTTTAGATAGTTTTGTTTAAAACGTTTCATATCCTTTATAGGAATCTTTTTAGATAGTTTTGTTTAAAACGTTTCATATCCTTTATAGGAATCTTTTTAGATAGTTTTGTTTAAAACGTTTCGCATCCTTTATAGGAATCTTTTTAGATGGTTTTGTTTAAAACGTTTCATATCCTCTATAGGAATCTTTTTAGATATTTTGTTTAAAAACATTTCATAGGAATCTTTTTAGATAGTTTTGTTTAAAACTCATCATTCCCTTTATAGGAACCTCTCTAGGTAAGTCTTGTTTAAGATATCCCGTATCCTATCTAAGAGCCTTTCCAGGTGAGTCCTGTTTAAGACGTACCATAACCTGTCTAGGTAGTCCTGTTTAAGACGTTTCATATCTTTTTAGGAGCCTTTCTAGGTGAGTCTTATTTAAGATATATCATGCCTTTCTAGGAAGCTTGCTTAAAATATTTATCCAGTCTTTTCTAAGATACACCTAGTTCTTTTATAGAACTCCTCAGTTAGTCTTCTCCAAGGCATTCTTCCTAAGCATGGTTCAAAGCCTAAGCTTCTCCACGTCAACCTTCAATACATCCTATTCAGGAATCTCTTCAGGTAGTCTTATGTAAGACATTACTCTCTCCTCAAGATACAATCAAATAATCCAGGGCTGAAAAGCATATGCTTTAGACAAGTACCTTACCAGGCGAATGGATGGCATCTATAAGCCCATCTCCCACAGATCTCCTTTCCGATGCAAGCAAATTTTAGGGCATTTTAGTGTCCAATCGTCTTCCACCTCTTCAGGTTCAAGAAGATTGAACAGGGGCAGCTGTCATACCCCAAAATTTGCCCTCCCATATTCCATTCACAATGATGCAAAGTTCAAGGTTCAATCCCAAAGACTACTCACTCCAAAGTCTAGAAGATCCATAGTCAACTGGTTTGACCTAAAAAAGTCAACCACCACCAGAGCATAGTCAAAGCTTCCCAATTTTGGGTCAACATCTAGTATGTGAAGTACCACCATCATTTGATCAAAGATTGATCATGATTCCATTAATAGAAACTCAGAGATGAACAAATACACAAAGGTTCAAATTAGGGTTTCTTAGGAGAAAGTCAACCCAACTTTGACTGGGCATAACTTTCACATGGAACATCAAAAATTCCCCACTCAAAGCCTATTCTGAAGGAAACTGGATTCTCTACAACTTTGTCTCTCACAAGCCAGGGCTAGAAATGATTCATTTGAGAGATACAGTGCAAAAGATTACAGGTCCTTTTCAGGCATCCTTCAAAAGCAATTTTTTCCAAGGAGGATATAATCAAGATAAAAGCTCCAAATGAAAAATATATTCCAAAGTGGCTTATAGAGGACCTCTTGAGGTTTCCAAAAAGTCTTAGAACTCCCTCATGGCTTAAAAATTGAGTGAGATATGATTGATCAAAGTTGGGCGATTTGTGAGGACCAAATGTGAAATAAAGGAGGTCTAAGCTGGATTTCTTGCAAATGGGCCTATGGTTTTATGATACAAACTTGATCCACAAGTCACTAGCATGCCCAAAATGAAATGCCACGAAATTAAACATATTATTTGATTCTTTAGGATTTTTATTTCATTTTTAAATGATTAAATTAAATGGAAAATCAAATAATTCGATAAAAGATGTATTTTGTGTGATTTCAATCAACATTTATGACCAAAATATATCTAATTTTCGTGCATAAAACAAAGGGAGAGGATTGATACAATATTTGCCAAATATGGTAACTTATGAATCAAGAATGAAAGCATATTTCCTCAAACTTGCAAGATTGGATTCAGTGATCTTTGGGCCTTTATTTCTAACCTAATTCCTTCACCTATAAGTAGACAAGAGAGGGCAATAGACTGGGGGTTCAAGAATTCGGAGGAGAGAACATAGCCAAGAACAAACATATTCATCCAAAACTCAAGATCGGATTCAAGGAATTGGGAGTTTTCAAAGCAATCTGAGGATCACAAAAGCTTCCTCGAGGCACTCTGAGGCTATTGGGATACTCACGCTCCATCAACACCCCCTGAAATTCTCCATACGAGCCCAGGTATGTAGCTCTGAATTTTCGATCGATTGCAAACATTAGCGCATCTTTGGGTGAATTTGTTTGTGTATTATGTTTTGTTTCCATGTCATGATCGTTTCTGGATTGTTTGGTTGAGTTTGCACGTCTTAATCGCGTTTCACCATTGGAGGCCGAGCAAGCTCTTTAGGGTTTAAATTGGGGGTTTTCTGCTCGGGTAAAATTAGGCCATAATAGTTGTATGATTGGATTCGTATGATAGAAACGAAGGGGAAGGATAGGCCGCGCCTTATTTATGTGAACGTATATGCAAATCGCTGTTTTACAGGTTTAATGGCTACGAAAAACTGCGTAGCGGAATCGTAGCAAATTCATAGAGTTTTTTTTGCAGGAGTTCTGGGGAAGATGATGGCGTGTCAACGCCCGGTTGGCGCGTTTGAATTCGCGCGCGTGTTTTCATGCATATATTTCATATTCTTTTGTATTGCAGCGAGCGTGAGTCACAAGCAGAAATGTGTGTTTGGTTGGTTGGTAGTGAAGCGCATAAGTGAGGGAGAGGTCGTGGGTTCGAGCCTCCCCTCACATTTTTATTTTTCTGAATTTTACAACCATGGATCCCATGCGCCTGCAGCCATACAGACTACCATAGTCCTTCAGGATCTAACCCTCCAATCTCCACTCAGCTCAGATCCTGCGCCCCAGATCTGATCTCCCATACTATACACCCCAAGCCTAACCACACCAAACCAAAACTCTATTAACTAAATAATCTAAATTAATTTTAATTAATTAGATGTTTTAATTAATTCTTTTAATATATTATTTATATATTAATAATTATTTTTATAAATAAAAATTAATATGTGATATTTATATTAAAATGCCAATTTGTTGTTCGTGCCGATTAAATCGATTAATCGCTATGGCCAATAATAATGTTAATTAAAATGTTTATTAAATAAAAATAAAATACAAACAATCTCTATTTGGTTAAATGGTTGCAACTATTTTTATTAGTTGTGATGATTAACTTTCCTATTTTCTCAAATTTAACTTGTTATTATTTGTGACCGAATCAATCGGTTATGAGGGATAACAATACAAAACAAAAATTCAAAAATAAAAAATACATTAATTCATTATTAGTGATAATCGAATCAATCGATTTGAATTGGTAATGGTGCAAACTTTCTAATCTGTTAACTATGGTGATCAAACCTATTGATCATTGCGGTTAATAGTGCCATATCAAATCAGGGTTGTACGCCCGAATCTTAAAACACTAAACCACGATACTACAGATTTTCATCTCTTCAATTCTGCGATGTTCAAGCTACGATAAGGTAATTCAAAATACCTTCGAACTTCGCATTTCAAAACATTCAAAACACTTCAAATCAAACTACGGATTTTCATCCTTATTCAAAACTACGATAGGCCATTCAAAAAGCCTCAAAACCATCTCAAATCAAATTTCAACTCTAAGGGCGTACAACCCTTCCCCGAACTACGTAGACTCTGATCCTCCATAAGGAGGTACGTAGGCACTTGGCAACAAGGCGAGTTCCCCTTCCTAAAAATCTCAATTTTCCCCTTCTCATTTCCTTAGCTATTAACCTCTGTAATTTTGCTATAAACCTTTGCCTTAGATTCAAAGCCAATAGGAAAGGGTTGAGGGTGCCTAACACCTTCCCTCGACCTGAATATAGTAACTTACCCTGAATCTCGCATCTGCGTAGGGTTTCCTATTCGCCCTTCAGAATAGGTGGCGACTCTCTAAGTTAAATTTTTAGGCAGGTTGCTACACGTTGTATGACTTTTGTGAATGACTTGAAGAAAAGGTTGTGACTGCCTTCTTCTTAGTGAATGAGAGTCATCCATTGTGGATAGTGCTCTTCTTCTTTTGTTGTGAGATATAATTGATCCTCTGATGGAATACCTGAAAATTGAGCGCTCGGTCGCACTAACTGAAGACTACCCTGCCCCTGGTTAAGATTGAGGGTTTTGTATTTTTGAAAGAAACTACTACTCCTTAGGCTCAAAGGGGTTGACGAGGGTTTCACTTCCTTATAACTCCGGTGTTTAGGAATGGAAACAATGCCTGTACATCGTCAGCAGGATCTTGTTCCAAAGGCATACAATTAGTGATTCATGTGTTTTTGATTTTCATCATTCTCCTTTTTTAGTTGCTTAAGACAAATGAGTGAAGTATCAATGAACATAATGACAAAGATGAAATGATTTGAGAAAAACATGTATATTACATTTTTATTTATTCAAACAGAATGAGTTTCTTACAATGGATAGTACTTGATAACAACAAAAGTAGTACAATTGAAAATACTAAAGAAATCTATACAATGGCAAGTTTGGCCTTATTCTAATGCAAATGAAATGTTTTCTGACAAACATAAAAGTCTTCATGTTCCACTGGTGGAAGCTCCATTGTGAGGTGGCATGGGATTGTTGACCACATTAGGTGCCGCAGGTGTGAATGTAATCTCCTTTGCATCAAGCAGATCCTGAACCTTGTCTTTGAGAACTCTGCACTCTTCAGTGGTGTGACCAGATCCTCCAGAGTGGAATTCACACTTGGCATTAATCTTGTAATTTGGAGGGAGAGGATCAGGAGGAGGCCTCGCTTCAGCTAATTGAATCAGTTTTTGATCAAGCAAGGCGGCGAGAAGTTGGCTATAGGTCATTGGTACACGATCATACACCCTTTTAGGCCTATTCTGCCTCTGTTGACCTTGTCTCTGCTGATAACCTTGTTGTTGGAAACCTTGTTGTTGTTGTTGGACATATTGTTGATAAGGGACCCAAGGTTGTTGACCAACATGTGCCACATAAGCTTGAGGGGCGGTGGCGGCCACTTGATAGCAAGGAGCTTGATCTTGAGCATAGGTGGCACTGGTATCGCCTTCTTTCTTCTTGACAAAGTTACCCTGAGGTTTCTTGTACCCATATTGGTTTGCAGCAGCAGCATTGGCGGGATTCTGGATCTTACCAATTTTCAAACCATTCTCAATTCTTTCGCCAATCCTGACTAGATCGGAGAAACCAGAAGAAACACTACCAACCATTCTCTCATAGTAATGTCCTTGAAGAGTGTTCATGAACATGTCAACCAGTTCGGATTCAGAAAGTGGTGGATTCACTTGAGCAGCCATTTCTCTCCACCTTTGAGCATACTCTTTGAATGTCTCATTGGTCCTTTGCACTTGATTTTGAAGTTGCAACCTAGTCGGTGCCATGTCAATGTTATACTGATATTGCTTGAGGAAAGCATCAGACAAATCCTTCCAAGATCGGATTCTATTACGCTCCAGATTCATATACCAGTTCAGAGATGCCCCAGATAAGCTATCTTGGAAGCAGTGGATGAGCAATGAGTCGTTGTGGATGTGAGAAGCCATCTTACGACAATACATGATGATATGGCTCTTCGGACAGCTCAAACCCTTGTACTTCTGGAAGTCGGGAGTCTTGAACTTAGGAGGGACAACCAGATTAGGAACTAGACACATATCCTCAGCATCCATCCCATAGGCACTAAATCCTTCAATGGCTCGAATTCTTTCCTCAAGGATTTTGTACTTCTCAGCAGATTTCTCAACGGGTCGAGCTCTTTCAGCAGTTGGTATTGTTTGCATTTCTGGATTAGCAGAACGAGTACCACAGAAAGCAGGAATAGGAATCTCTGTTTGAGAAGGTGGCACAGGGAATGGGAAGACGGGATCAGCCATAGTCATTGCTCCAGAAGTCACGGGTATAGTCCCACCTTGGTTTGGAGCTCCAAGGGTATCAACAGTCATGAAGTTGAATGGCATCCCAAGAGTAGCATTAGTCCTTGCTTGGAACTCAAATGGAGTAGAAGAAGGTGGAACGACCTCAAGTTGGCTAGCAGCAGCTTGGTTACCAACAACGGGAATCTCTTGTGTAGCAGGAACCCTTTCAGTTCGCAAGGCTTGGATAGCTTCCAGGATAGCATCGACCTTAGTTTTCATTTGATCCATCTCTTCTCTAATGGCAGCTTGATCTTGTTCGTAATTCTCCATGATTCTTCTTCTGTGAGCTCTTGTCAGATATCGGTGTGGAGGAATCGTCTTGACTGATTCTGATGGAGAGAAATAGGTAAGAGTATTGGTAACCATGAATGCACAGGCATGAATGCAAAATGTTAATGATGATGCAAATGCAACATAAATCAGGATCAAGGATCAAGGCCTCTTGGATAACAACTTCTCATGGTCAATAAGATATGGTCGAATCCTCCAGATTCAGAGGTTCGACGTTGCTTTCTGAATAAATAGCTTGTGCATAAGTCAAAGATGGTCAAACCCTCTAGATTCAGAGGTTCGACGTTGATTCTGATAGATAACCTTTGCAAAAGTCACATAAGGTCAAACCTCCAGATTCAGAGGTTCGACGTTGATTATGATAGATAGTCTGAATGGTTTAAGGTAGGATGGAGGCATGTTTTCCTGCAAAACAAAATTCCCAACCCCTCTAGGAGCTTGCTTCAATCCATGCAATGACTTCTTAAGTTTGAAAACATATTCTGGAGACTTAGAGTCTTCAAAACCAGGAGGTTGGTGGACATAGACTTCCTCATCTATATAGCCATTTAAGAAGGCACTCTTAACATCCATCTGATATAGAGTGATGTTATGTTGAGTGGCAAAAGAAATTAATAAGCGAATAGATTATAACCTGGCCACTGGTGCAAAGGTTTCTGTATAGTCAATTCCTTCTTGTTGACTATATCCCTGAGCCACCAGTCTGGCTTTGTTTCTTACCACTTCTCCCTTCTCACTAAGCTTGTTTTTGAAAACCCACTTTGTACCAATGATGTTGAATCCGTTTGGTCTAGGAACCAAATCCCATACATCATTCCTTGTAAACTGATTTAGTTCTTCTTGCATGCAATTATCCAGTCTGGATCTTCTAGAGCTTGATCAACAGAAGTTGGCTCGATCAAAGAAACAAGACCTAATTGACATTCTGCATTGTTCTTAAGGAATGCTCTGGTTCTAATAGGATCATCTTTCTTTCCAAGGATCACATCTTCTGAGTGAGCTGAGGTGAGTCTAGAAGATCTTCTGACGGTTGGCTCTTCAGAAATTTTGAGATTCTCTAAAGATGCAGCAACTTGATCTTCTGATTCTTTGCTTCTGAGATTTTCAGCTTCTGAAACTTTGCTTCTTGGTTCTACAGCTTATGATATAACAATATCTATATCTGCAAAATTCTCAAACTGCTTTGGCTTTTCAAGACCAAGCTTATCATCAAATCTGATATTGATTGATTCTTCTACAACCAATGTTTCAGTATTGTATAGTCTGTAGCCTTTTGAGCATTCAGAATATCCAAGAAGGAAACATTTTTGTGCCTTAGAATCAAACTTTCCAAGATGATCTTTAGTATTTAGAAAAAAACAAACACAACTAAAAGGATGAAAATATGAAATGTTGGGCTTTCTGTTCTTCCACAATTCATAAGGAGTCTTATTTAGAATAGGTCTTATAGAGATTCTATTCTGAATATAACATGCAGTGTTTATTGCTTCCGCCCAGAAGTGCTTAGCCATATTGGTTTCATTGATCATGATTCTGGCCATTTCTTGTAGAGTCCTATTCTTTCGCTCTACAACTCCATTTTGCTGTGGAGTTCTAGGGCAAGAGAAATCATGGGCAATACCATTTTCTTTGAAGAACTCCTCAAAGAATCTGTTCTCAAATTCACCACCATGATCACTTCTGACCTTTATGATTTTGCACTCCTTCTCAGATTGAATCTGAGTGCAGAATTTAAAGAACACTGAATGAGACTCATCCTTGTGTTTTAAGAACTTTACCCATGTCCAGCGGCTATAATCATCTACGATGACTAATCCATATTTCTTCCCTCTGACAGGTGCTGTTTTGACTGGTCCAAACAGATCAATGTGCAGAAGTTCTAACGGCCTTGAGGAAGAGACAACATTGTTAGATTTGAAAACAGGTTTGGAGAACTTGCCCTTCTGACATGCTTCACAAAGAGCATCTGATTTGTATTTCAGATTTGGGAGTCCTCTGACCAGATTTAGTTTGTTAATCTGAGAAATCTTTCTCAAACTAGCATGTCCTAATCTTCTGTGCCAGACCCATTGCTCTTCAGAAACAGACATAAGGTAAGTCACCTTCTGCTTCTCAAGATCTGAAAGATCAATCTTATAAATGTTGTTCTTTCTCTTGCCTGTAAATAGGATTGAGCCATCCTTCTGACTTACAGCCTTGCAAGACTTTTGATTGAAGATAATGTCATAACCATTGTCACTTAATTAACTTATGGACAATAAGTTATGCGCTAATCCTTCTACAAGAAGTACATTAGTTATGGAAGGAGAGTTACCAATACTTATGTTTCCAGAGCCAATGATCTTGCCCTTCTGATCTCCTCCAAACTTGACTTCTCCACCAGATTTAAGCACCAGGTCTTGGAACATAGACCTTCTTCCCGTCATGTGTCGCGAGAACCCAGAGTCCAGGTACCATGACATTCTGTGCTTTGTCTTCTTTGCTGCTAAGGATATCTGCAACAGAAATTATCTTCTCCTTAGGTACCCACAGTTTCTTGGGTCCTTTCTTGTTAGTTTTCCTCAAGTTCTGATTGAACTTGGGTTTAGCATGATAAGTAACAGGAGGAACAACATGATATTCTTTAGGTTTGGCAGCCTGATATTTTTTAGGTTGTGTCACATGCTTCTTGGTGTGTGAAGTGTTAAAACTTTTGGCATGTGAAGTGAGCCTAATATCATGTGAGTGGCCATATTTGAACTGATCATACAATGGGTTGTATGTGATTTTCAAATCATCTACAGGTTCAAATTTATGTGGGATATCACCCTCATAGCCAACGCCAATCCTTTTGTTTCCAGAAACACCATATATCATAGAAGCAAGATGACTTCTGCCAATACTTCTAGATAGAAACTTTCTGAAGCTCGAGTCATATTCTTTCAGAATATGATTGAGACTAGGAATGGATTTTTCTGATTCAGAAGGAGATCCAATATCTTTGGATGATTTTAAAACTTTTTTCTTCAGTTCAGAATTTTCCACTTCCAGCTTCTTAGTTTCCAATTCAAATAGATTTTTCAGCTTTTTGTATTTGATACTAAGATGAGCCTTGAGTTCCAGAAGTTCAGTTAAACTGGAAACTAACTCTTCTCTAGATAGTTCAGAAAATACCTCTTCAGAATCTGATTCTGATGTAGATTCTGATCCGTCATCCACTGTGGCCATCAGTGCAAGGTTTGCCTGCTCGCCTTCAGAGTCTGATTCTGATTCTGATTCTGAATCATCCCATGTTGCCATAAGACCTTTCTTCTTATGAAACTTCTTCTTGGAATTCTCCTTCTGAAGTTTTGGACATTCATTCTTGAAGTGTCCAGGCTCATTGCCTTTATAGCAGATGACCTTCTTCTTGTCAGATCTTCTGCCTCCAGAAGATTCTCCTCTTTCAGGCTTCTTTAAACTTCTGAAGCTCTTGAACTTCCTTTGCTTGCTCTTCGAGAGATGGTTTACCCTTCTGGAGATCATGGACAGTTCATCTTCTTCTTCTGATTCTGATTCTTCAGAATCTACTTCTTCAGCCTGAAAAGCGTTAGTGCATTTTTTATAATTAGATTTTAACGCAATAGACTTACCTTTCTTCTGAGGTTCATTAGCATCCAACTCAATTTCATGACTCCTCAGAGCACTGATCAATTCTTCAAGAGAGACTTCATTCAGATTCTTGGCAATTTTGAAAGCAGTCACCATAGGACCCCATCTTCTTGGAAAGCTTCTGATGATCTTCTTGACATGATCAGCCCTTGTGTATCCCTTGTCAAGAACTCTCAATCCAGCATTTAGCGTTTGAAATCTTGAGAACATCTTCTCAATATTTTCATCATCCTCCATCTTGAAGGCTTCATATTTCTGGATCAAGGCAAGAGCTTTAGTCTCCTTGACTTGAGCATTTCCTTCATGGGTCATTTTCAATGACTCATATATGTCATAGGCAGTTTCCCTGTTGGATATCTTCTCATATTCAGCATGAGAGATAGCATTCAGCAAAACAGTCCTACACTTATGATGATTTTTGAATTGCTTCTTTTGATCATCATTCATTTCTTGTCTTGTAAGCTTTACACCAGTAGCTTTCACTAGATGTTTGTAACCATCCATCGACATATCCCATAAGTCACCATCTAGACCGAGGAAGTAACTTTCAAGTTTATCTTTCCAGTATTCAAAGTTTTCACATCAAATACTGGTGGTCTAGTATAACCATTGTTACCATTTCCATTGTATTGCTCAGCAGAGCCAGACGTAGATGTATTTGTTGGATTTTCACCAGACATCTTGACTTAAGCGTTTTTCTCTTCCTGAATCTTTCCTAAACACGGTTAATTGCTTGCACCTTAGAATCGGCGCTCTGATGTCAATTGAAGGATAGCAAAACACTTAGAAAGGGGGGGGGGGTTGAATAAGTGTAGCTTTTAAAACTTGTAAGATAAAAACAATTTGCACAATGATTTTTATCCTGGTTCGTTGTTAACTAAACTACTTCAGTCCACCCCCTTGGAGTGATTTACCTCACCTGAGGATTTAATCCACTAATCACACAAGATTACAATGGTTTTCCACTTAGACAACTTCTAAGTCTTCTAGAGTATACTGATCACAACCTGATCACTCTAGGAACAAACTGCTTAGATACCCTCTTAGACTTTCTAGAGTATTCTGATCAACAACCTGATCACTCTAGTTCTTACAAATTAATGTAAACAAAATCGTTTAAGAGTTACAATGCTTCTTATAAAGCTATTATCACAACTGTGATTTTCTCTTAAGTTTAAGCTTAATCTCACTAATATATTACAACATCAATGTAGTGAGGTTGAAGATAAAGTTTGAGAGCTTTTTGAATTTGACAGCGTTTCTGTATATTTGCGCAAGTGTTCTATTCAAAGTTCGTAACCTTACTTCTCATCAGAACTTCTATTTATAGGCGTTTGAGAAGATGACCGTTGGGAGCATTTAATGCTTCGCGTGATCCGTACAGCATTGCATTTAATGTTTCACTCTTTTGTCAACTACCTCGAGCCTTGCTTCGCTGTGTCTACTGACGTTGCCTTTAATAGCTACTAACATTCCTTTTGTCAGTCAGCGTAGCCTGCCATCTTGTACTTGCTTCTGATCTGATGTTTGTGTAAACAACGTTTGAATATCATCAGAGTCAAACAGCTTGGTGCAGAGCATCTTCTTGTCTTCTAACCTTGAAGTGCTTCTGAGCGTGATACCATGAGAACTTCAGTACTTCTGCTTCTGCTTCTGATCTCAAGTCCTTCTGATGCTTCCATAGACCATGTTTTGATTGTGCTTGACCATCTTCTGATGTCTTGCCAAACCATGTTCTGATGTTGCATGCTGAACCTTCTGAGTCAGTGCTTCTTGCGCTGATTTTGTGCATACTCTTTATGTAATTTCTGAAATGGAAATTGCATAGTATTAGAGTACCACATTATCTCATACAAAATTCATATACATTGTTATCATCAAAACTAAGAATATTGATCAGAACAAATCTTGTTCTAACACATAGGAGACCATACATTTTCTTAAGTGTGCAACCACACTTTGAGCTATTGAAACCTACATTCTCATCTTATTGGCTTCGTGAAAATTAAAATTCATTCTTTCTCGAGATATGTTGCCGACCAACTGAGAATATAGACGACTGTCTTTGAATCTGTGTTCCAATACTGTGATGTTGCAACCAAATAACTGATGTATCTCATTATGATGATTTTAAATCATTTGGTTCATAGAGTTTCAATCTCTACACAATTCACCCAAGTAACATTTTCTTCTTTTTTGCTCTCATGAATGCAAACATGATAGATTAAATCTTCTCGATAGAGGTAACACCAAAAATTTCCAATAGTGGAAGCATATAAGTCATTGGTTTTATACGTTGAATCAATAATGATTACAATAATAAACATGATGAACAACTTTATGGAATCAGGATGAGTCCAAAATATATCTTGAACGGTTACTTCATCCTTGCACGTTCAATACCTAGATACATGATTGTTATCATCCAAAAGTTTCAACAATTGTTGTATTTCAGTTCCATCCCCCTTAACGCCTTGTTGTTAAGGACACAAATATTGTAGACTTGCCTGATATTTGATATATTTTTGGATCTTTTACGTTTCAAAGTTGCAAGTATGTTTTTGGGTTGCCCCATTTTCAATGTAATACTCGACACAATTTCCTTCTCTTCCAGCATAAGGAGACATGCAATGGGATGACTGACTAACGTTTCACACATGTCATAGCTATGCAACCCATAAATCACATTAAATCTCTATTTGTTATTTGCCAAAAGATAACCACACAACTGAAAAGCAAACTCATATTTTCTCAAACCAGTGTCATCTCGTTTGAGTTTCTGGAGAGGTGTTATGTTCTTCCCACTTATTTTGCATCTCGTTGTCACAAATACAACTCTTCTATATGAACCATTATGGGACCTTCCGATTACAACACCAAACCCCAATTTGGATGCCTTAATGTGAATCCATTGGAGCATATGATCACAAAACTCAGACTTTTGTCTATTTGTAAGTTGGTTGCCAACATTTATCTCTTTCACACCAATAGGTTTGGGGAAAACATCAGGGTACACCATATCTAATGCAAACAATAACAGAAAATATTCAAAAAAGATTGAAATGAACACTAAACGATTTTGAAAATGCACTCCCAGAGGAATTCATATAGAATTCAAAAATGCATTTCCAGACGTAGCATAACTTTTTCAGCTCAAAAATCAGATTAATGTAAGCAATGAGGAATGAAATAAATGATCTTTATCTTGAATTTTAGTTTCTTTTTCTCCTTTTGATGTCATGAAACACAAGATTGAAGTTTTGGAGTGTAAATCTTAATTGAGAATGGAAGAGTTTTTTGCAAGGGTTCTGAAAGAAAATGATGTTAATTTGATCATGAGGAAGAAGAGCATGCAGGATTATGTTTTTTTAATTAAAAATCACGATTGGGAGTTCCGAATATGTACCTATGGAATTGACTGACATGTAAAGGTGGCATGTTTTCAAATTCCCGCTTCATAACTCCAAAAATGCACTTCTGAATCTCTTATTGAATTGATAAATTACAAATAAATTGATAGAGTGGAACAAGAAATATATTTCCCGACTAAATTTTGAAAAAAATCATTTGAATGAGATAGGTCCGAAAATACATTTTCAAAGCCAAACTAACATTTTCAAATTTTTATAAGATACTTTTTAATCACTTAGAGTATGACGAGAAATCCCCTAAATGATAATATCAGTTTGAGCGGGATAATATCAGTTTGAGCGGAGTTGAAGCTTCAATTCCTTCCATATTCTATTCCAAAAAAAAAATCATATCCCTATACTTTTCTCTTCAAACATGTATTTACTTGCATTAAACTAATAATTCCACTTTCTCTTTTCCTTTGTCACGTCTTACTTTTTTAATGAAATGATAAACATCCATATCTTGGTTCAAAAACTACACAAATGACTAAAAGATTCATCCATATTATAAGCCATCTAAGTTTCATCTCTTCAATAAATGCCAAAAAACCATATGCCAAAAATACTTATCATAGTGTATCTAATCATATAAGGAAAGAATTACCTAATTAGATAGTTTGATACTTTGTATATACATTACAATGTAAATTAAATATTCCTAAGCCAATAGTTGGTGGAGTTCCCATACAAATTCAAAAATATTATCTTGTGATATTTTCTAGTCACACTCCCTTTTTCGCTTTTTCAACTTCTCTTTTATGATTTATGAATTGCCATCTCTTACACTTTTTGAGAGTATATATATGTTTATGGCCTTAAAGTCCTATTCATTAATGTGGAAACATAAATATCAAGTAGCCATGCATGGAGAAAATTTACATAAGGGAACTTGGCTTCAAGAGGAAGATGAACAATTGATTAGCTTTGTGACTCGTCTTGGGGAACGAAGGTGGGATTCCCTTGCCAAAGTAGCTGGTATGTATGAATGAATCATGTTTTTGACAATCTTAAAAGATTATTTTTCCGTCATTGTTGCAAACATAGTTTTAAATAGCAGTCACATTAAGGTTTGCCATTGCGTCGCAATCCTTAAGGAGAATCGAGGTCAAATGGAAACAATGACACTTTAATTGAAATTAGATTGCGGTTTCAATAAAATTAATAATAGTTGTGTCGGACCTATATTGCAGTAGCGAATTTTTATTTAAAACCCTAGTTGCATTTATACAACAACCTTTAGAGTGTGTTTGGATGAAACATTTTAATCAGGTAATATAGTGTTTTAAAGGAATTTAGAATAATTTGCACAAAATTTATTGTTTGGATACAAAAATGAAGAATCGTTAAAATGATAGAAATTTATGGAGTATTTTATCTAAGTTAAATTTAATCATTTTGAAATGACACCAAAAATCAAAGAATTTGAAATTCGTCTCATGCTCCATAGAATGTACTTGTTATTATTATTTCTTCAAATTTTACAAATTAATCCTCATATTTTCCAGAAATATAAATTTGACCCCACAATTTTTTTAAAAATTGCAAATTGGACCTTAATAATTTTTAAATTTTACAATTTAATCCTTTAATTTTTTAAAAATTGCACATTAGTCCCTACTTTTCAATTTTTCATTTGGTCTAAAAATTAAAATTTTATAAAAAATGACCCCAAAATTCTAACAATGAATTATCTTAATATTTCATCCAAACAAAATAATTTAAAAAAATAAATGGATTTTAATTGTTCATTTAATTTTAAATTACTTCATCCAAACACACTCTTATTCATTTTATAGATTAATGTTAAAAAATATTATAGTTGCAATTAATGGGTGATCAAATACAACTCGATCTAAATAATTTTAAAAAAAAGTTAAAAACTGCAAAAAGAAAAATCAAATATTAATAGATATATTTTAATGTCCTGTTGTAAAAACTTTCCTGATCAAATTTTAGATTAATTTTGTCAAACCGATTCAAAATGAATTGAATAATATGCAGGGAATGGATCATTTGACACTCGTATCAAACATTAACTTTTGACATTAAATTCTATCCCTTTATTATCATTAACTCAATGGAGAATATAAATTTCCTTAAAACTCATGTGTTAGTTTTTAAATAAATATATCTTAACTCTTAGATTAATAATAATAAACGGGTAGGATTTGGTGTCATGACACTTTGGTGGTAATTGATCTTATTTATCTCATTTTAATATATATATATATATATATATATATATATATATATATATATATATATATAATATTGCATTGATTTATATTCGTTAATATAATATTAATTTAAATTATATTCACACATAATAATAAAAACAAATAAATTAAATTATGCTAATAATAAAAATTAATATTATAAAATAAAAACTATTGTTTATATTTAAAACAAATGAAATAATAAAAATAAGTAAATTAAATTTTGCTAATAAATAGTATTAAAACAAATTTATTTGAATATTATTTATTAGCGTAATTTAATTTATTTATATTTACTATTTAATTTATTTTAAAAGGTTAAATAAGTTTTTGGTTCTTATAAATATTGCAGTTTCATTTTTAGTCTCTCCTTGCCTTTAGGCAACGGTTTTAGCTTGTTTTGGCAACGGTTTTTTTTTGGCAACGGTTTTTTTGTAAAAACCGTTGCCTAAAGGCAGGGAGGGACTAAAAATAAAAACTGCAATATTTATAGGGACCAAAAACTTATTTAACCCTATTTTAAATATAAACAATTGTTTTCATTTTATAATATTAATTTTTAATATATTATATGTTATATATTACATTAAGATTATTATTTTATAAATTTTTTTTAATATTAGTCAATACGAAATAAAATTATAATTTATAATTTGAAAATATAAAAACAGATTCAAATTAAATCACCTAGAATTAGATTAGACGGAGATCATATTTTTTTTAACCAATCATCTAAAATTGAATCAAATTGCAAATAATATTATTTTTAAATTAAATAATTAAATTAAATAATTTTATCTCTAAATGGATTCAAGCTGCATGAAACACCCTATTATGTTAAGATGTATCATGGAGATTTTAAAATCATATATGTTGTTGATACAATTGCAGTTATAATATACTTTTAAGAGAGATGAATAAAATACAATTTGTCCATAATATTTTGTGCATGCACATGTGAAAAATGGTAAAAAATTGTTTGCTATTATGCAGGGCTAAGGAGAAGTGGTAAAAGCTGTCGGTTAAGGTGGTTGAACTATCTTCGTCCAAATCTCAAGCATGGCCCGTTTAGTGTTGAAGAAGAGAAGCTTATTGTTCAACTTCAGCTTCAATGGGGCAACAAGTGAGTTTCTTCCCTGTAATAATCATGTCATGTGCTGCTATGCTACTAGTATAAGAAATGGTAGATTTATAACCTTTAATTATTTGTTAAATTTGCAACAATGAAACTAGGTGGTCCAAGATCGCGCGCAGGCTTCCAGGAAGAACAGACAATGAAATCAAGAACTATTGGAGAACTCATTTGCAGAAAGGAGTACAAGTTCAACAAAAAGGTTAATTGTGTTATTTCATTTATGCGGTGAATATTGTAGTTGTAATGTTTTGCAGAGACATCACATTTAGGCGTAGAATTTAGGGTTTAGAATTATAATTTAAAACTGATACATAAATACTTGTGAAAATTTTCAGGTGAGTTAGTTTATAAAGAAGAAAATGTAGGTCATGATTTGAACAAGAAAAGCATTGTTGAGGGTATGGAAAGCTGTATAGATAGTTCTCCTTTATCAGATTGGGGAATGAGGAATTCACCTTATCATGAAAGTAGGATATTGGATTGGATAGCAGAATTGCAAAATGGATTTGGTGATAAGGAAAAGGAATTAGGACAAGAATGTAATAGCAATGAATCAATGTATGAATATAATCCCCATCAAGAATATTATGATACATGGGATTATTCAGGTTTTCTATGGGACTTGTGAATTAAGATCAACTTCAAAATGTTTATACTTGATATCAATAATAAGAACAGTCTTAAATTTGTTTTTGAAGTACTGTGAAAATAAGTTCCGGTTCAATCATATAAATAGAATTCAACAATCATTGAATTGTTTTATGGATTGATCACTAGGTTAGTGATCAAAGTGAGAAAGATTATCATATTTAGGGGAGTCTTAAATAAAAAGACATTAGTAGTATTAAGAAGAGAGAATTTGAATAAGATTTGTTCATCTAACATTATTTGTACTAATTGTATTGAGAGCGAATTTCTTTCTTTGAGTTGGAAGTCCCCAGATTTAGGTGACATTGCATCGAAGTAGGTTAACAATCATGTGTGTTCTTTACTACTTTAGGTTTTACTTCCTGTAATTTGTTATTCTGTTATAAGCAAGTTATACACATTGTCTTAGACACTGTGTCTAACATTTTTTTGAGTACAAATTAGAATTTCATAAAGTAACATGTATTTGTTTTTTATTTTATTTTAAATTTTTTACCATTCAACAATTTCTTTATGTGCTGCAATATTCAAACAAAGTACTATATTCAAAACATTATTTCAAGATCTTGCATTGTGAAACAACATCATTGCTTACAATTTAAAGTGTGTTTAAGAATTAATTTCTCATTGTTGTCAACTGAGGAAAACAATAAGTTATGGAGTGTTTTCTTTGACTAACAACATAAGAAGGTTATTCCAAAATATAACAATGACCTTGTAAGAGGTGGAAATAACAACAACAAAAACAAAAACACCATTATGTTAGATGGATTGCAAGAACAGAAAAATATTTTGCTCAAGGTTGGTGTTAGAAGAACAACATACAACATAAAACCTTGAATTTTTTTTCTTACAATTCATCCCAAAGAATGATGTGTACGAGTTTGGAATGACTATAGATGAGTTACGAGTACTTTTGCAGTTAAATATGATTATCTAACCCATCGATTATTAAAGAAACCGAAGTAATAAATCATTTAATTTATAAATAAAAAATAAAATAAAAAAAATTGAGATACAATTTTTAAATAAATAAAAACATAAATTATATTTGTTAAGATTCAAAGTATGTTCTAAATTAGTTTTCCCTCAATTATATTTAAAAACTAAGAGAATAAATAATATTTGTTAAGATTCAAAGTATGTTCTAAATTAGTTTTCCCTCAATTATATTTAAAAACTAAGAGAATAAATAATATTTTTTATTTAAAAAAATTTGACACGCCCTGGAATTATACAAATTTGGAGGTTTAAGGATAAATTTAAAATAATTTATAAGAACAATGTATATATATATATATATATATATATATATATATATATATATATATATATATATATATATATATATATATATATATATATATATATATATATATATATATATATATAATTTTTAAATTGTTTTATTTGATTGTTTAAACTGATGTTGAAAGTATTAAATATTTTTATTAAAAAATTAATTTAACTATATTGATGGTGGTGGGGTAAAGACACCTGAATCCAATTCAAATCTATGATTTGTTGGGACGAGTTTGAATTTTAATTTTTCAACTCCGTTGAAAATCAACATAAAAAATGAAAATTGTTTGATATTTTGAATTTAAGATTGAGAGAGGTGAAAACCGTTCCGATTTGTCTGTTGTCATGTCTATTTAAATGTCACCTAGTTAAATATTTTGTTTTTTCTATTAAAAATTTGTAAGTAAAAAAAAAAATCAAAAGAGACTACCAAATCACAAAATTAAAATTAAAAACATCAAAATCGATTAAATAGTGGAGAATCAAACTCGATGGCAATACTCGGGTATTAAGAGGACAATTAAGCCTGCTGTCTTTTCCACATTTCATGGGGTAGGTTTTACTATTTTATAAATATTGAAAAGAATACTACTAGTATATAAAATACGAGCGCATTGGCCTTAGTGTGGGTCAAAAGAACAAGAAGACTATATGTTCCTCAAACAAAATAGAGTAGAAAATATATAAAACTAATTCTAGAAACAAGATACATGCATGGAAATGGCTGCAAGTTGGTCTCACATGTTTTTCAAGACAAAGGTGATCATCGATGCTTTGTCTCATTTCTAATAAACAAAAATAAATTGACAAAATTTGAGAATAAAACCTACACGACAACAATTGTATCATCTTCTTCCTATCAAATCCAAAGTTCAGGAAATAAAATACAGCTCTGGTAGGCCAACACAATTTCATTTTTAAGAAACGTTTCCTCACAAGTTGCTCAATATATATATATATATATATATATATATATATATATATATATATATATATATATATATATATATATATATATATATATATATATATATATATATATATATATATATATATATCTTTTAATCCTTTCAAATCATGATTAATTAAAATACATTGTGATTGCTAGCCATCTTGAAGTGAAAAGTAATTGAAAAAAAATAATTAAAGATAATAGGAGGTATGGGTTGGGTTGAGTATGATAATTTATTTTCTCTTTATGGGGATATCGAGAATTATATAAAATGAAAAGTTATTACTCTAAGTTGCATATGGGTTATATTCATCGAATATAAAACAAAAAGTAACATGGTTATTGATATGGAATTATATTTACTTTTAGATGTTGGTGTTGAATGTAAAGAGAGAGAGAGAGAGTTATAGCTAATTCATGTAACTAACTCTAAATGTTTCTATTTTGACTGTTGGAAACAGTTGAGATAGAACCCTAGCTAGTTACTTGATGTGTAAGCAAGAATGCACTCTTGTAATAGTTAGTTCTTGTGAGTAATGAATAAACTATTTTTTATTTTCTTCTTCTTCCCTCTTCCATGGATGTATATCATGCTTGAGCATTATGTGGATAGATTGCGCAATTGAGATGTAGCGTGAATTGAAAGATCGTTTTCACCAAGGTGGCGTTTTCAGTATTTTTGATATCTAAGAAGAAATATGTACCTTCAAACAAGGTGATTCTTCTATCTCTTCTTAGTATACCAAGCTCAAGAAATTTTGACAAGAATTGGATAATTTTCGTCCAATTCCTACTTGTGATTGTGATATCACATGCCAAGCTTTAATCAAGATTCATGCATATCAAGATGGAAACTAATTTAATTATCAAGTTTCTAAAAGGTTTGAAGGATCAATATTCAGCTGTGAGGTCGCTGATCATGTTGGTGGATCCCCTTGCAAACATTTGTAAAGTGCATTCGTTACTTGTTCAGTAAGAAAGACAATCTACCACACCACTTGAAGAATCCAAAGCGCTTGCTTTTCCTAATTAGAATCAGCCTACCCAACCACAACATAGAGGCCAAAATTCATGTGGTAGAGGAACTGGAGGCGGCATATTTCATGATGGTCGAGGTAGAGGATCACGAGTCTGCACTCATTGTGGCATAACAAACCATACCAAGTGTTACATAACCAATTTCCCGACATATCCACCTTAAGAGTGTTTGGTTCCCTATGTTATGCTTCAACAGTTAAGTCTAACAGAAATAAGGTTGAGTCTAGGTCAGGGAAGTGTATTCACTTAGGATATAAAACAGGTGTAAAGGGATGTCTGGCTTATGTCAGGATTCCGGATTGGATACGAGTTAAACTTGATAGTAGAGTTTATGGATGTTTATTCATCGGGTATGCAGTAAACAATAAGGCATATAGTTTTTATGACCTAAATTCTAAAGTGATCATAGAATCAAGTGATGTTGAATTCTATGAATACAATTTTTCTTTCAAATGATAAATAGTGGGGGCACTGAATCAAATCACATTCATGTTATAAAAAGCACCAAAAGCAACGACGAAGTAAAAAAGCAAGAGTTGCTAAAGACTATCGGCCCGATTGTGCAACCTATACAGAAAAAGAAGATCCAACAAATCTTCAATAAGTCTTGTCATCTCTGGATCCATCTTTATGGCAAGAAGCTATTAACAATGAGATAATTCTCTAGAATCTAACAAGACCTTGCACTTAGTACACTTGCCTCCTGGTTACAAACCAATAAGTTGTAAATGGATTTTGAAAAAGAAACTAAAATCTGATGGAATAGTTGATAAGCACAAGGCTCTCCTTGTATCAAAAGGTTTTAGGAAAAGAGAAATATAGATTTCTTCGATACTTTTCTCTAGTCACTAGAATTAGCCCCATTAGGATATTAATTTCAATTGTTGTTATTTATAATTTACTAGTACACTAAATGGATATTAAAACAACTTTTTCAAATGATGATTTAGAATAAGAAATATATATGGACCAAGCGGAAGGTCTTGTGATTCATGGACTAGAAAACAAGGTTTGTAAGATAGATACGTCTTTATATGGTCTAAAACAAGATTCAAAGACATGGCGTGAAAAGTTTGACAACTTAATGATATCGAATGATAACAAAGTGAATGAAAGTGACAAATGTGTATATTATAAATATGAAAATGACATTTGCACTATCAAATGTATTTATTTATACAACTTACTCATATTTGGATCAAACCTTCATATCGTTAATATTGTGAAGTTACTGTTGTGTAACAACTTTGATATGAAAAACTTCGGAGTAGTCAATGTGATTCTTGGAATCAAAATCACTATATGTGAAAAGGAAATATCTTTGGATTAATCTCACTATATGGAGAAGATCTTAAAGAAATATATTTATTTTGATTGTAAACCTGCTTGCACACTATGCAATCCTAGTGTTAAACTATTTAAGAACATTTTTTATAGTATTAGACAAACAAAGTATGAAAGCATCATTGATAGTCATAAGTTAATTTGTCATTAATTGTATTAAATCTGACATTACATATGTTGTAGGATTGTTGTGCATGTTTACTAGTAGACCGAGTAATGAGCATTGAAAAATTATTGAGTGAGTCATACGACACTTTAAAAGGATCATTATTTTCGGTCTACATTGTTAGAGGTTTCCTAATATACTTGAAACATACACTGATGCGGATTGGAACACCTTATCAGATGATTCTAAAGTGAATAGTGGCTATATATTCAGTATAAATGGAAAAATTGTATCTTGGAAATCAAATAAACATGCTATCTTGGCTCAGTCCACGATGGAGTCTGAAATGATAACGTTAATGACTCCTAGTGAAGAAGAAATTTAGTTAAGATGCTTGCTAGTATCTATAAGATAAGCATGAATAGAGTACTCTTGACAGTCTCTCCTGTGTGTTTTTAGAACTTAGGCCGGTTTCTACGAAATTTCGAGGTAGAATTCCTAGAGTCTTCATTAAACACAGATAGACTTGCAGGGCCATTAAAATGAATGCTTATTAGAATACACCAT
This sequence comes from Vicia villosa, assembly GCF_029867415.1. Lineage (NCBI taxonomy): Eukaryota > Viridiplantae > Streptophyta > Magnoliopsida > Fabales > Fabaceae > Vicia > Vicia villosa. The sequence goes on along the minus strand of NW_026705484.1, from coordinate 26,359 downwards.
AAAGAAAATATTGTGTACGAGTTTGATGTTTGAGATAGAGTTCAAAACAATTGTGTCACTCTTGTTGAATCAGAACCCTACTTGCTACGCAAAGGTTCAAGTTGTAGACATGTCTATTTATGCACAATCTTTGGAACGTTTGACGTTACTTCTAAAAATAACTTTTTTAAATTCGTGTGGAGGATTGTTGGAACATGTCAATATTCCAATAAGGGGGTTAATTTGAAAAAATTCCTTAAGTCTCACATTGTTAGAAAAAATAAGTGTGTTTGTGTGTTAGTTGAAAAAAATTCTTAGTCCCACATTGCTTTTAAATTAGATACCTTTCTTAGCTTACTCCATTATACAAGAAATGAACTTGTCTCATTCCAAGACACGCCAAAAACTTCTCTTGAGTTTTTCCTTTCTCACTTTCTTTACTCTACCTTTTTCTTTTTGTGTTGAAGCGTCAAATTCTCCCCCACTTTCTTTCTTACTTGTTCATTTCTTTTTTATTATTTTCTTGAATTCTTTTTAGAAAATTATTTTAATTTCTCCTCGTTTGAGTAGAGAAATTATCAAGTATTCTTTTTTGAATTCTCTTTAGAAAATTATTTAACTTTTTATTTGAATTTCTCTTTGTTTGAGACATCATTTTGAGTGGTCAAATGACCATTATTTAATTCTTTTAAGAGAATTATTTGAATTTCTCATCATGTGAGAAATTATTACTATTGGCGTTTATATATCAGAGTGGTATTTATACCATATTTGATTGGTTTTCGTACCATCAGATGATGTATTTCTAGATCGATTATCTACTGTGCAAGTAATAATCGTACAATATAGAATTGTACTATTTTATCCTGGCGGCGTCATGGTTTAATAATTGCTTTCACAATTTTGGCCAATACCGTAAAATGCCTTAAAAAAAGTAACATAGTTTTTGACTCGACTTGACTCGATAGTTTTTTTTGTCTAATAATCTAGCGGTTGAAATTCACTCTTTAAAGGTTAAAGGTGAGATAAGTGAGAAGTTGCGAGTTCGAACTCAGACTCTTATATCTAATCTTCCTGCACACCTATCAATTGAGCTAGTTGTTTAACACCGCAAATATTAATTGTTCTATTAAAATATTGTTCACTGTTGAAAATAATACTGAAAGAATTTAAAAATACATATAGTTTTCTTAATATGAAAATCTTGTTCACCGTTGAAAATAATACCGAGAATTTAAAAATGTGTGTTTGGATTGGCGGTGGACAGAATTGATTCTAGTAGAATTGAGTTTGGTAGAATTGATTCTAGCAGAATTGAGTTTAACAGAATTGATTTATGTTTGGATACATTTTTGTAAAAGTGAGTTGAATAGTAAATTACAGTGTAAAAATCATCCAGAATCAATTCTGGAGGCAGAAGCTACAAATTCTAGCTTCAAGTATAATCAATTCTAGAGACAGAATCAATTCTACTTTTGTCAAACCAAACATCTTAAAATCACATAGAATTGATTCTACACATCTAGAATTGCTTTTGACCTTTTCAAAAGCCAAACCAAACATGCACGTATATGGTTTTCTTAATTTGACCGTTGTTTAGGCTTAACGTTAGATTAGTACTATTGTTGTTCATGGACTATTAGAATAAGTTAATTTCACACATTGTATTCAAGCGATATTGTCGTACGCTATATTTTTGTCGTGCACAACTAACTAGTACTAGTACATCTTTTTATCTTATTGCTACACGGTTTATTTAGTTGAAACACAATGATCCTATTTTTAATTGCAAATTTGAATCCTATTGCATCTTCTTCAATGTGTATAATTCTTGACTTTGTGTAATGGGTTTGTAATACTACCTATTATACTTGCTTGAATAAACTTTTGAGTTGAATAGTTATGCACTGACAGTGTAAAAAAGTTTTACACTGTCATTCAATTAAAATATAACGTTCTGTCATGTCATACAAATTTTTTTAAATTTCATATTTTTTTCCATAATATAAAATAAAGAAGCAGAAAAAAGAAGAAAAGTCTTAAAGATTGCCCTGATTTTAAGGAGCAATATCTCTTCATTTCAATTTCAACAAGAGTCACTAAACATCTAACACCAATTAAAAAGAAGATGCTTAATTCTTCTTTTACTGTTAAAGACCTATTGTTAGGATAGAATGGGTGCATAAGACAACAAACACAAAAGTGCAACAAAAAGAGATACAAGAGTCAAAGTAAAGGAACGGGTCAACATCATCGTACTGTGGGACATGTCATCAGTGTACTCTTGTTCTCCGGAATATGAAATACTATAATCACCACCACCGTTTGGCGCTCTTGTCCACATTCCTAGATTGTTGTCCCTGTTCATTCACCAAATAAATTATTTTAACTAACATCGAAAACTTTAAAAATATGTTTAGTACTTTAGTATTAGAAAAGCAAGTCTTCATGGAGAAAAGAGTACTTTACTTTTTATCCAACCCATGCTTTTACAAACGACAAAAGTAAAAAAAATTAAAAAGTATCCTAAGCAAATAAGATAAACCGAAACATCTTATTTATTCATCTTTAAAAAATGAAATTTTGACGAAACATACCTAGCAACACCAAGAACACCAGCAGACATAGTAAGAGCAGAAATCCGATCAACCGTTTTAGGATCGACGCTATAAGCCTTCTGAAAATTCCCTTCACTCTCACTACCCGAATCAACAAAAAATGCACCATTCACCATAAAATCGCCCTCCGATTTCCAATTCCATGTCGTCCATTCCCCTTCACCCGAATCCAACCTCTTCGTCACTTGCTTCGCATCAACATCCTCAGGAGCCGTATACCTATTACCTAATATTATCATCAGAGATAAGTTAGTTAATAATGTATCTGATCTATTATATAGACTAAATACATTAATTATTCAATAAATCTAAAAAATAAATTTTTTTTAATAATTAAGATCAGAGTAGTTAGTTAGTTACCTTGACTATAAATAGTGGGTCCACCACTTCCGCCAATAGCATACATTTCCCATCGCGTAAAATCGTTATTCACGACGTGGATGTATCCGAGTCTGCAACGTGGCATTCTTTGAACTAACTGTTCACCAAAATGGTTGAATGCTATAGTTACTTGCATTGCTGAGTCTGGTTTGTAATGGTCACTGTGACCTAGTAACATAACCTCATTGTGGTGTGAGAAATGGTTGTTGGAGATAGTTATTGCGGTTGAACCCATAACGGCGTCAATTAAACCGTCTTTGCAACGTGAGAGTGTGCAATGGTCTATCCATATGTTGCTTGATCCGAATATTGAGATTCCGTCTCCGTCTGATATTGTTCTGTATCCATAGTGTTCTGGACTCGACCGCACGTTAGTGTTACCTTCACCAAGAATTACAATTAGTAAAAGAGTTTAGAGTAAAATTTTTACCATTAAAAAGAGATCTCTTGAACAAGTTACACTGATTTTACCATAATAAGCTGGCATTTAAAATTCAATACAATCACAATTAGAGGTGGAAGATAGATTTTGTCAAACCTAAAGACTGACCTACATTGTACCAAAAAAAAAAAAAAAAGACTGACCTACTAAAATTTTCAAATTGAAATTTAGCTTATAATCCACTTATTTTTATGCATAAGTTTGACATTTTCGAAAGTCTGATTGACTAATTAACAATTAATTAATGTTTAAACACATTGACCAATTTAAAGAACAATGAGGCTAAATATTTATTCGCATTGACTTAAAATTTACTTAGTAGCATGTGTCTAGAGAAAATATTGATTTTTGAATATTAATAAAAACAACTTATGATATGTAAGATCTTTTAAAATTTATTTTTCATAAATTATTTAAAATAATTAAATTTTACTTTTATATTTTAATTAAAAATACAAAATATAATAAAATAATAAAAATTTATTCATATTTATTTAAATAAACTATTTTAATAAATTCAAAATATTTTCTATTCTAAAAATAAATAAATAAACCTAGCATGAATTTGTGTAAGCTAGAGTGTGGGCCCATTTGGTGGGTCAAGCTTATTCTCACCCTAGTCAATGTAATTTTCCCAAATGCACCCCTCATTTAAACATACATTTAGATTTGGTTTTTGTATAATATTAATTAATCTAGTTTTTAAAGCCATAAATATGCTTTCTATAAAATGTAAACCTCAATTAATTAACTTTTTTAAAGTGCCCCCACAAGACAATGACAATAGAGAAAAAAAGCATGCATTACAATCACAACACACATCAAAAGGAGTGTATCCAAAAAGAGAAAAAAAGAAAACCCATGTTCTCACTAAACCATGCTATTAGATTAGAGGCATAACAAAAAGTTATTCAAAAAAAACTCAAGTGAACAATAAATCTCTTACCTGAAGGATGACAGTGATGAACATGAATGTTGTGTATAATAACATTACTAATATACTGAAGAGTAATGCACCCACCACCCACAATATGAACATCAGCACCACGTCCATCAATTGTCTTAAAGCTGTTAAAAATAAGCTCTTGACACAACTCAATCATCATGTTACTTGGAAAAACAATCCATAGTGGTTCATTCTGTATGACAGCGTATCTTAGTGTACCAGGTTTTGGGTTCACTGGATCATTGTCGGATGAGTCTGTTACAATGTAGAATTTACCACCTTTTCCTCCTTTGGCATTCTGGCCAAACCCTATTGCGCAATCTGCTAGCCTTTGACGATTGTTGGACCAATCTGGGTCGCATTTCCAACAATCGTCTATCGGGTTACCAGTTTGGCAAGATGAGGAAAAATCTTTGGTTGATATTGATAGCATTTCTCTTCTTCCCATTGATTCATTCACTTTCCTACAAAAAAATATTGAAGAAATTTTGAGCTATTTTACTAACACTAGCCATAATGTTACCAAAATTTGACTTATAAATGAAAAAAAAAAATTATGAGCCTAAAAATTGAAACTTTTTGATGACCCAGATCTAGTGATAAGTAATGTAGGGTGTTAAAGATATTTGAGTACCTGTGAACTTCTATGGCAACAGATTCAGGGTCAGGATGTTGAGCTGGGAGAGTGAGGTTGAGCATGGAAGTTCCATGGGTGAAAAAGGAAGCTAGGAGTGAGATTAGGAAAATGCAGGTGGTTTGGGTCATTGTTGATGGAGGGAAAGTTGAGTTTTTGAGAGTGGGGAGTGGTGAGAAAAGGGTTAGTGGTAGCTACTACTGCTACTAGTAGTACTGTCACTCACTCACTCTTCATTAGTTGATGGGAGTGGGTAAGTAGTAGTAGTACTTCAACCATGGTTATTGTTATTGGTCCGTTTTGGTTTAGGATCAGTGATTATTTTAATATATAATGAAAGTCCGTAATTAGAGGAGTTAGTAATTGAAGGAAGGGGTGTAGTGTGGAACGGAAGCATAGGATAATCACTTTTTTAATTAAGCTCTTTACTTTACACTGTCTTATAGTAGTGTAGTAGTATTTTTACAAAAGAAAAAAAAAAAAATAGTAAGTACGGTCAAAATGAATTCCACTACTTCTAGAGATTTCGTTATGTATCAAAAGTTTAACAAAATTAGCATATAGTAAGTACTGTTGTCAATCGGACGAATCCAACCTATTTAAAACAAAAATTTCAAAATGCCACAATTTAAAATAATTTGAACGCCATACATTTAAAATCAATCAACTATCTAGCCATTAATATAAGATGTCATCTTTCTATCTAATATACCATTTTTCTTTTTAAAATTTACAAAGCAAAAAGGTCAATATTGTCTTTTCATAATCAATCAAATATTTCAACATTTCCCTCAAATCTCCTGTCGCCACCTATATTGTCCTTTGGTTTAAACAATGTCCCATTTTCTCTAATCACTTCCTTCTCTCTTGGAACAACTTTCTCTCTTTCTCAAAATAGAGAACAACTCTCTCTCTCTCTCTCTCTCTCTCTCTCTCTCTCTCTCTCTCTCTCTCTCTCTCTCTCTCTCTCTCTCTCTCTCTCTCTCTCTCTCTCTCAACCCCTAGCGCCGTAGAAGAAGAAGAAGTAGTGAACTCGCAAATGCCAGAAACTCATACCCACAACAAATATCTCTCTCTCTCTCTCTCTCTCTCTCTCTCTCTCTCTCTCTCTCTCTCTCTCTCTCTCTCTCTCTCTCTCTCTCTCTCTCTCTCTCTCGGAACAACTCTCTACTCTCACGTTTTCTACTTCACTTCCCTCACAACAACTCCCCCTCTCTCGGAACAACTCTCTCTCCCTCTCTCAAAAAATAGAACCTCTCTTTCTACTTCCTTCTCCATCTTACCTTTGAAGATCTAACATCCAAGGAACTCAGGTATGCATTACCATCTTACAAGTTTGTATCATTTTCGTGTAAAAATGTTTTCTTTTTTTGTAATATTCAACTTGTAATCTAAGTTTTTCATGTTTTCTACTTGCAGGTAGTAAATGAAATAAGAAGAAACAAAAAGTTTTAATTTTTAACCACATTTCTATTTGCATTCCCTTATTTTGGATCTTTGCAAGGGAATGAAATGACCATTTTGTCTTTGTACGTGTACATGTCTTTGTTTTCTACTATTTTGGTTAATACATTCTTATCGAACGAAATAACCCAAGTTTAAATTACCATTTTTATATCGTAGCATAATTTGTTGTTGCTGCTGTAACGGGACATTTTCATTCTATATCATGTGTTGCAAATTTAGTTGGTATCGACGAGAATTTACAGGTAAGAAAATAGAATCTATACATACTACCATTATTTCCCTTTGATGTTCAATTTAATTACAATATGAATAGATTTGTCTTTAGTTTTTTATCAGAACATATTTTTGTTGTGTGTTTCATTTCAAATGAATTTTTAACTCTATTTTCATTTAATGGATGGTTCTTCTATAACTTTAACTCTGCACGGGTATGTTACAAAAGCGGTTCCTTTATATTTAGTTTGAGACATATAACATATGCTTCTGCTCTATGTGTATTTTCAAAATATGCTTCTGTTGTATTTATGAAATGTTGGTCAAATGTTGTTAAAATTGTGTGCACAACCACTGCTAATATATATTCAATGTTCAATGTCTTTTTACCACTCCTCATGTGTGGTTACAAATGTATTTCTAATTGTGTTTATAGATCCAATCTACTGAATAAACTATCTCTGACACTAGCTTTACCAACACACCATCGAAGAGGGATGCTTCTGCCATTGGATTTGATAAACTGTCTCCAACCAAGTATCTAACACCCCAAAATTCTACCACTAAAGTGAAACACATGAAGGAGTGACCTGAATTTTTTTTAATTTTAAGTATTGGAAGTCTTTCTGCCTATTTTGTAATGTTCCACAACATTTGATCACTCATATTTTTCTTATATATGTTGTTTAGTTGACACCATATTTTGTTTAAAGTTCACTGCAAAATATTTTTCCCTTATGCTGAAGGTTCCAAGATTCATTGATTTTGACAACAAGCGTTCATATTTCCGATCAAAAATCAAGCATGACCATCACCACAACCCACTAAGAATATCAGTAAGAAGGGCATATGTTTTAGAAGATTCTTACAACCAGCTTCGAATGAGATGAACTCAAGATTTGAAGGGAAGGTTGACTATTCACTTCCAAGGGGAGGAAGGTATTGACATTTCAGCCAAATCCAAACTCTGTTTACTATACAGAACATCTATCTTATTTCAAATTTGTTGGCAGAGTGGTGAGTTTCTTTACACCTTTTTTTAATGAATGCTACTTGTCACACACACACACACACACACACATATATGCTTCTTATCTCTTCTACCTTATCCAAGTTGGAAAAGCATTATTTGATGGTTAGCTCTTGGATGTCCACTTTACACAATAATTCTATAAGCACATTCTAGGGGGCAAAGTTACATATCATGATATTGAAGCTATTGATCTTGCTTATTTCAAAAATTTGAAATGGTTGATTGAGGCAAGTGCATTTTATAGTTTGAGGCCACCCTATTAATGTTCTAAAAATTGTTATATGCATGTTCATTGCTAATGTTTTCTTATAGTTGGTATGATTGCAGAATAATATCAGTGGTGTTCTGGATCTCACTTTTAGCATTGATGCAGATGAGGAAAAGTTGATCTTATATGAACGAACATAAATATTGATTTTGCTGATTGATTTTTTGAGATAATATTGATGTATCATTGTATTGACTTGCTCATTGTTAACTGACTAATATTAATGAATATGTCCAGGTGAATGATTATGAATTAATTCCCGGGCGACCAAATTCTTAAGTTACAGAGGAGAATAAACATCAATATGTTGATTTGGTTGCTGAGCATTGACTAACTACTGCTATTCGGCCTCAGATAAATTCTTTCTTGGAAGGATTAAGTGAAATAATTCCGAAGGGGTTGATATTTATATTTAATGATAAAGAGCTAGAACTATTGATCAGTGGACTTCCTGATATTGATTGTGAGTTTGTAACATTATTTTGCCTAACCTTTATTGGGAGTTTCTTTCATTATTTTACATTTTCATTTATTGACATCATTCTTGCTCATTCGATCAATGCTGGCTATATTCAGAAAATATAACACCCGCTGTTACATTTTATTTTAGTGGATGACTTGAAAGCAAATATAGAATATTCTGGATATAATGTATCCCTGGTTATTCAATGGTTTTGTGATAGGCACACCCAAGGTATATTTCTTTCAGAGTTGTATACATTTTTTATCTTTTATTTGCAGTATCCCAAAATTATACGGTGATTTTTCATTTGGCATTCGGAAGATGAATAAGATTAAATGCTAGCAACATATTGTTACACCCAACTTTTGTATTCAACATGTTGGAATCCTACGCTTCCGTTCTTTAAAAGGGTTAAAGAATGTTAGTTCATTGTATCAAAGACTTGAAGCTGTTAGGACATGTAATTATGATTAGTGGGTCTGAATTTTGCTTCCAACGTTTCAGGTGCCTGTAGAGGGTTTTAGTGCTCTTCGAGGAATTTCAGGATCTCAAAAGTTTTAAATACCCAAGGCATATGGAAGTTCTGATCACTTACCTTCTGCTCATACATGGTATCATTTTTCTACGTTCAATTCGTTATATATTCTATGGCATTATATTTTAGGGTCAAGCTTTAGCTAGATTACATTTGGTCTTGAATATTTTTTATGCGAGTTAAAGTGACACAGATTCTTGCTGATAATTTTTACTTGCGGTAATATATATTTATATGTTGACTAATTAAATCAACTCAAAAAGTTTATGGTGCCATTCATGATTAAGAAATGCTTCTATTATGACCAATAAAAGATTGAGGAGGTGGCTTAGCCATTTTGCTTAATAGGCAAGATACAATCACTTAGCTAATAAAAAATAAGTCATACCACTTGCACTGCCATGTTTTTGTACTGCCATATATCCACCGTTTATGACTGCCATATGCATGTGAGAAAGTTACTTATATCTAAAAGTATTTACTTAGTGGTTAAGTATGAAAAACATATATAAAAACTTGTAATCTTGCTTTGTAATATATATCAGTTTCAAGAAAAATAGAAAGAATTACAATACCACTTCCACTTGGTCTCTCTCTATAATAAGTGTGTAGATTAAAATTTTGAGTCTCATTTGATATAAATAATATATATATATATATATATATATATATATATATATATATATATATATATATATATATATATATATATATATATATATATATATATATATATATATATATATATATATAAAATAGAAAAATTCAACAATATTGTGTAAATGTGTTGAGATTTGACAGTGACTATTTTTCAAACAAGCAATTGTTTCCAACAGTTAACCTCTCTATTCTTGAAAGTTGGTCAATTTGAAGTTGGATTTTATTCCAATATGAATATGTAAGTTGGTTTGTTTTGGTATACGTATAATTTGTTCCTGATATAGTATTTCTCATACATTTGTAAATTGAAGGTACTACGTTATTTATTCTTTGGTCCCCATTATTAACTCTTACTGTATGTGTCATGTTTAATTAAACTTATGATAATCCTAACTTCATTTTTTTTGCATGCCTCTTTAATTAGCGGGACACGACCAGTTAAAATCAAGAAAAAAACATTGATAAAATATTGCTTTCAATGTGCATTTGAATATAAATTCACCATATAAAATTATTTTAACCTATGCAAACGTATGAATATCATTATTCCTTATAATATCAAAGCAATTCGAGTAGTTTATTTCCTTGCAGGTTCTTCCACTTCACTTTTGTATGTTAATGGTTTTTTTGCCTTCTTATTTCACTTATTATTTATTGATTAATAATCAATCCTCCAAATATTTTTGTTATTTACTTTTATTCATGTTACTCATATTATTCAAATAATACTATACTAATTTTTGTATACCCGTGCGGACGTACGGTTATGTTACTAGTAGAAATTTTAAAATGCCACCCTTTAAACGTAATTTTTCAAAATATCCCAATTGGTGATGGGGCTCGGCCATCCATTATATGTAGAATTTTTTTTCAATGTAGTAGTTCGGCTATTCATTGGCCCCGTGTGTTGTTGTGTTACAACATTGGCATATAACAAATAATCTTGATTATTCGGTGTATAAATTTGATGGTGCAAGATACGTAATCAAATGTAGGGAATCCAGAATGCAAATTCAAATGTAGAGCTTCATTGCGTAAGAAGAACTCAAAGTGGGTGATTGGTAAGATATGCAGACCCCACACTTGCACAACGTCTTCTATGTCACAAAACCATAGAAAACTTGATTCAGAAATATTAGTCACAGCATCATGAAGCTCGTTAACTGCGATACCTCTAACACCATGATTTCTATTTATTAGTTATTTTATTAATTATTATATGATATATTAGTTAATTAATTGTGTGATTTTGTGAATATGTGTTATACTTATATGTGTATTGGGATATTGGGTGTGAGAATAATGGAAATGAGTAATTGTGGCTAACAATATATTAGGAATAGTAAAAATGGGGGTAAGTGTTAGTAAGCCCATTAGTGGGATTAGGTAGTAAGGGTTTTAACAAAAATAGTAGAAATAGAAATTAGAAAAAGAAAGGAAGAAAAATCAAGAGAAGAGAAAAAGAGGGGAAAGAAAGAGAAAGAAAGAGAATAGAAGAGGCAATCCTAGAGGGAGATTTCATCTAATGTAAGGGTGTATTTTCATGTGATTATGGGATTTGAGATTTCAAATTTTAGGTCTTGTATGCTTAGGTTTTGATTTGAATCCATGAATTTGATGTTAGAAATATGTTTTGATGTTAGTAATTGATGCTTAAATGTTGTGTTAATGATATGTAATGTTGGATTGTTGATCATATAAGAGGTTTGGGTATGTTGGGACATGTTCGAAAGGGCTTTAGAATGAAAAAAAACTAAGTATTTTTATCACAGGTTCTATGGTAATCAATTACCACTTATTGGATATCGATTATCAGCTTAAAAAATAAAGTTTTTTTGATTTTTCTGGGACAGTAATCGATTACCGCAGTCTGACAGTGAAATTTTTTTAAGCAAAACTAAAAATGTCATAACTTTTGAACTGTATCTTCGTTTGAGTCCTCGTTCGAAGCGTTAGAAAGCTAGCGCGACATTCTTTTCAATAAAAATAATTGTGTTGGCAGTAGGTGATTTAATAATTGTGTGGTTGTGTAGAATGACATGTATGTGTGTACATATATATTGAGAATTCATGTTTGAATGACTTTTGAGTCAATCCTTTGTATGAGCATAACACTTGAATTTAGTGTATATGTATATTGTGAAATGAAATCGGTTGAGATTAACATTGTTGAGCTTTATTTGCTACATGTTAATTGTGATGTGTTGATTTGGTGAGTGCTATGAAGATGTTTTCATATTGGATTGATAACATGATATACGTATGTTTGTGCAAAATGTGAGATAATTCATATGTTATGAATGGTGTGATATATGCTTGTATAATTAAGATTTGGAGATGGTATTAATTGCATATATTTGTTAGTATTTGCACATACATCATTCAGTGGGAAAGAGACTCTGTTCGTTAGTTTTGTGGAAACAAGTGACTTGTCCCAAACCTTGGATATGAGTTTGAAGCTTAGAGGATGGGCCAATCTTGGTGGTTATTTGTCTTGGAAATAGACGCGGGATAACGCTAAAGATAACAATTGGTACCACATGCATATTGCATTGAGTCGCATTAGAGTCACATGTGTCGATCTGAAATGTGTTTTGGTGTGTTTATATGATATTTGTGTGAATGGTACTTTGGTGATGAGGGTGATTTGATTACTTTGGTATCTTGAATTGTTAAGCTATGTTGTATAAGAGTTTTGGTCAGGAGAATAATCATAACTGGAAATTAGTTAAAATCTCTATTTTTTTTTTATGTATTTTGAGCTAATGGTTTATTTTAATGTTTATGTGTTTTTGATATAATAATATATATTAATTTCATGGATTGTGTTATTTTTAATTTATTTTTATTTATTTTAAATACATGTCATAATATTTTTAAATTATATTGATATATTTAAATTATTTTATTTGTATTACACATTTTTATAGAATAATGTAAAATATTAATGTGGTGTCTAATGGGACTTACTTTAGACTTTTTGATGGGTTGTATGGGTATTTAGAAAGTGTAGATGAGTTATTTAAATAATTGAAAAGTGTGAAATAATATTTAAAAAAATTGAGTGGAGTCCATTTAAATAAATAAAATTGGTGCAGCGGGTGTTGATTCTCTTACATTACAAGTGATATGTATAATATTATGGTCAAGATTATAAGTATATAGTTTCTCCGTTTATTGGATGCTTAACAGTTAGCATTATAAGCTTAAGTGTCAGCCTTTGCGTTAATTGTGTATACTTATATTATAGTTTGTTAGTTTGTTACGGACAAAATATATATAATACTTGGGTTTTCCCCATGTATTCATACTTTCGTACTTGATTAATGCAAGAAGCCTTCAAGGTTATTCATCATGAGTTCTCCTATAAACACATTTGAAGCTTAATGTGTGATATGGTAACAAAGTCTAGTTTGTCTAAAGATTGGGGGAGATTGGAGGTGTGCTTAGAATCTGAATAAAGATGGGGTTGGGGAGCAGGGGTTTTTATTTGATATCTTGAAGGAAATCCATGTTTAAAGTAACAACCATCTGAAGGATAGAAAAACACTTAGAAAGGGGGGGTTTGAATAAGTGTAGCTTTAAAAACTTGACAGATAAAAATAAATTGCACAGTTATTTTTATCCTGGTTCGTTGTTAACTAAACTACTCCAGTCCACCCCCGCAGAGATGATTTACCTCAACTGAGGATTTAATCCACTAATCGCACGGATTACAATGGTTCTCCACTTAGTCAGCAACTAAGTCTTCCAGAGTCTTCTGATCACACACTGATCACTCCAGGAACAACTGCTTAGATACCCTCTAAGACTTTCTAGAGTATTCTGATCCACACGATCACTCTAGTTACAACCTGCTTAGATACCCTCTAAGACTTCCTAGAGTATTCTGATCCACACGATCACTCTAGTTCCTTACAACTTAATGTAATCAATTCTAAGAGTATTACAATTGCTTCTTAAAAGCTATAATCACAAACTGTGATATTTCTCTTAACGTTTAAGCTTAATCTCACTAATATATTACAACAGCAATGTAGTGAGCTTTGATGAAGATGAAGATTCTGAGCTTTGAATAGAACAGAGTTTCAGCAAGTTAATATGAGTTGTTTTGTTTTGAATCGTTAACCTTGCTTCTCATCAGAACTTCATATTTATAGGCGTTGGAGAAGATGACCTTTGAGTGCATTTAATGCTTTGCGTGTTTCGTACAGCATCGCATTTAATGTTATACGCTTTTGTCAACTACCTCGAGCCTTGTTCACGCTGTGTCTACTGACGTTGCCTTTAATAGCTTTTAACGTTCCTTTTGTCAGTCAGCGTAGCTTGCCACTTGTACTTCCTTCTGATCTGATGTTTGTGAATACAACGTTTGAATATCATCAGAGTCAAATAGCTTGGTGCAAAGCATCTTCTGATCTTCTGACCTTGAAGTGCTTCTGTGCGTGATACCATCAGAACTTCAGTGCTTCTGATCTCATGTTCTTCTGATGCTTCCATAGACCCATGTTCTGATTCTGCTTCGACCATCTTCTGATGTCTTGCCAGACCATGTTCTGATGTTGCATGCTGAACCCTTGAGACAAAGCTTCTGAGCGCTGAATTATGCATACTCTTTATATATTTCCTGAAAAGGAAATTGCATTGGATTAGAGTACCATATTATCTTAAGCAAAATTCATATTATTGTTATCATCAAAACTAAGATAATTGATCAGAACAAATCTTGTTCTAACAATCTCCCCCTTTTTGATGATGACAAAAACATATATAAATGATATGAATTTGCGATCAGAGAGAGCAGACGGCAAAAGACAAATTACACAGCTATAGCATAAGCATATGAATATGTCTCCCCCTGAGATTAACAATCTCCCCCTGAGATAAATAATCTCCCCCTGAAATAAATACTCGAAGAACTTTAATAAAAGACTTCCCTGATTATTTCGGTAGAGACGATCACATAAGCTTCTGTCTTCAGAGAATTCATAGCTTCTGACTTCTGCTTCCATTGGACAGCTTCAGAACTAGAATTTCTTTAGATCCCTAGAACACTCACAGCTTCTGATTCTTGCTTCCATCTAGGACAGCTTCAGAACTTGAATTTCTTTGATCTTCAGAACATTCACAGCTTCTGATTTCTGCTTCCATTTAGGACAGCTTCAGAACTTGAATTTCTTTGATCTTCAGAACATTCACAGCTTCTGATTTCTGCTTCCATTTAGGACAGCTTCAGAACTTGAGTTTTCTGGATCTTTAGAACATTCACAGCTTCTGATTTCTGCTTCCCTCGGATAGCTTCAGAGCTTTGAATTTCTACCAACATCACTTCATGCTAGATTTGTATCAGAACATTGTTGAATGTACCAGAGCATCATCAGAGCATCTCTACATCCTGAAATGTTACAGAACAAAAACTAAACGACAAAAGTCAGCATGAACGAGTCAGAACATAAAATGTATATTAGAACACATGATATGTATCAGAGCCATATAGGCTAAAATAATGTATCAGAGCAAATAGAATTTTGTCAGAGCAAATAGACAAATATGGATCAAATTCTATTATCAGTGCTTCTGATTCATTCTTCTTTCTTGCTTCTGATTTCTGAAGCTTGACAGCACTTAGCTTGCTTCAGTTTCCATGAGCTTATTCTTTTTACAGAATAACACTTCTTATGGTTTTGCTTCTTGTGTTTGCTTTGAAGATTCTCTTCACTTCTTTATACCTGCAAAACACTTAAACCATATAGAACTTGCAGTTCTTGTTAGTAAATGTGTGGGAGCTTTACCCAGCAACTGATAGATTAATCAAATCATTTATCATTTATCTTCTCCCCCTTTTTTGTCATATCATCAAAAAACAGAAAAGATTCAGAGACAAACAAAAAGAGACACACAGAGGAGGAAGATGATTTCATTGAAGTTCAAACATCAGGTACAGAAGTACATGAGGATAAGTAAGATCAGATGCACAAAAAAAAAAACAGATGCAACGAAAAGAAAGAAACAACACAGACTCAATCTAAGATGGCCCTAGCCTTGACAAGATCTTGGCCAGCATCTCTTGAACCTCATTGTTGTGTCCATCTTGCCTCACCATGAAAGTTCTAAACTCAGCATTGAGTGAGCTTTGCTCATCCTGTCTCTTCTGAATTTCTTCCAGAGTCCTTGCAAGACGAGAAGATTCATCAGAAGAAGCTTCACCGCTTTCAACCACAGGAATAGCAACTTGATCTGTAGCTTCCATGGATAGATCATTTGCAGGGATTTCCTCAACAGGATCTGATTCAGCAACATGATCTTCAGCATCTGCTTCTTGCATAGAAGCATCTCCATATTCTGCAGCAGGAATTTCCGAGTCTCCATTTTCAAGTGCCTGAAGAATGGCAGCTAGATTCCTGGGAGCAGAAGGACCTTCAATTTCTGGTGGGTTAACAACTTCTGGAATGACCAAGCTTGGGTCTTTCTCAGAAGGGTTTTCCCTCAGATAGTCAAAGAGAGTCTTGAAGTCTCCGAGCAGAACAGGATAATCAGGAATAAAGATAACAATATCCCTGCATGGATTTGCTTCCATTTCAGCAGCCAGTCTTAATTGTTCCATCTCATCCAAGAAGGGCTTCTCTTCCAACAGATGTCTTCCTTTGAGACTAGCAAACCAGAAGTCTTCATAATTCCTTAGAATTCCACGAGGTCGTGGGGCAGCAGCCACAAGTCTTTTCTGTACTCCCACTGCTTCTTCTTGAAACACCTTGCGAAATCTTTTCCAGATATTTCTTGTAGAAACATCATTCAGACCATTTAGGAAGGCTTCCTTCAGAAGGTCTAAGCCATTGATTACTTCATATCTGAAAAGTTCCAGGTAGGTAGAAAGTTCAGGTTCAGGCGGATTGAGGGTGAATTTGTAGTTCGGGTAGAGAGGACAAAAAGGTTTTGATTTTCTGGTAGGTAAGGGATTGGATACAGAAGGTGGAGGTGCGGTGGATGAGGAGGAGGGAATAGCTGAGAGAATGATTGATGAGGATGGATTATTTGTAAAGGGAATTGGTGAGAAAGTCTTATCAGAAGGAGTTGGGGGAAGAATATTTAGAGGAATGGGATTTAGAATGGGAGAGGAGGAGGTTGATGGAGAAAGATTTGGTAAGGTGAAGTTTATTTTTGGTTCAGATGGAGGTGATTGGAAGGATGGTTTAGGGACAGAGGGAGGTGGAGTAAAAACCTGCCTGGAGATTTGCACAGAAGAAGAAGATCTGGTTCTGCGAAAGGAATCTCTAATCCTTTTCTCCCTTCGTTCTTCAGAGTCCACCTTGTCAGGATCAAAGGTGACTCTCAACTTCTTGGCTTTCTTAGCCTCATCTTCTCGGGCTTTTCTTTTAATCCTAGCCTTTTGTTCCTTCTGATCCTTCTTCAAAAGGTCAGCCTTGGACGGAAGTACTCTGCCACGGATCCAAGCAGGATCAATATCTGATTGCTTCCTAACACAATCTTCCAGGTAAGACTTGACAACCTGATGCAGTTCTTCTTGAAACAAGGAGGCAAAACCTTCAACAGCAACTCTTCTTGAGAGAATGTCAGGAAAGCTTGGGCACACAGAAGGTACATTTTGAATGAGTTCTAATCTGAACAAATCCACACCATTAAAAATGGGACCTTGAACTACTCCAAGCAAATGGGATGCATTGAGTTTTCTGATGGAGTCCAGCACTTTGCTTTCAGTAAGAATGTCTGAAATCATTCTTCCAAACGGAATAGTCGTTCTTGAAAGATGAGGGTACTTCGCCCTTTCCTCTTCTCTTGACTCAAGGATTGAAGTCTTCAGATTCTCAAACAGAATGTGAGAAATGTTGATCTCAGTCTTTTTGCCAATGCAGAAAAGAGTGTGCTTGTGATCTGGACTGATGTAAGAAGAGGAGAGCATCCTTTTTCTGTGATGAAGAGAACCCAGAATAATCTCAGCCCATACTCTATAAAATGGTCTCAAGGTGCCTGTGTTATTCGAGTCAATCCCAGAAGACTGAGAGATTTGTTTTTCAACTATCGACCAATCAACAGATGCATGTCGAAAACCAGACCAACCTTCTTCATCATTCAGATTGTTGTTAGCTGAAGATTTCGTTGAACAAATATATGTGCTTCGAAGGAGTGCATAATCGAAGGCAAGGTGGTTACTGATGACCATCTCTGAGAAGTATAAAATGGCTACTGATGGCCATGTTTCGATAGCAGGAAATGTCTAAGTTTTTTATGAAGGTGATGGCTACTGAAAGCTATTGGAAGGATATATCCTCGAAGACTTAGACAAAATTTATAAATTTACTTAAGTATTATTATTTAGCGTGTTTGTTAGTAAGTGTTTATTAGCATACTGCCACGCGTCGAAGATGGACTCAGGCGGGAAGATTTGAAATTCGAAGATAGTCGCGTAACTGCTTATTCACAGATGTCATCGCTGGAAGTTCTTATGAGAAACGTGGCAGCAGATTAGCGTAGGGCCGTTATGGTCGAAACTAGTATAAATAGGAGTTTTCATGATAGAATTCCGTGTGTTCATTTTGTACAAATCACTCACATATTTACTCAAGTATCAAGCGTTAACGAGAACGAGTTCGCTGAGAAAATGTACGTATGACACCACCATCTTAATACATGAGTATTATCTTTTATTGCTTTTCGTCTTCGAATATCTTTAAATTCTTGCATTCTATTTACTTCTTATCATTTACATTACTGTATCTTTAACTTTCATGTTATTTACTTTCATGTTATTTACTTTCATGTTATTTACTTTCATGTTATTTACTTTCATGTTATTTACTTTCATGTTATTTACTTTCATGTTATTTATCTTCATGTTACTTACGTTCAAGATCTTTAACAGTTTTATGTTTTAAGATTCTTTTTAACAGAATTGCATGTTATGTTGTATGCGTTGTCTACATTTTAAAGTCATAATCGCATATAATCAAGTCATCACTAAAAAGTGTATGTTTTTAATCGAATAACATTTGTCGAAGACAACGAATCATGAACATGGTTCTAAAGAATATTGATAACAATCTAATTGACTATGTGTCCTAGGATCAATCTAGTCGATCCTGCGAGTAACCAAATCATATTTATTATAGTTTGGAGGACTAGCGGTTGTTTACCGGAAATCACCGTAAACAAATTGGCACACCCGGTGGGACTGTGTCGAATAGATTGTTTTAATCAAATGCTTTGTTTTGTCTAGACAATATCAAGACCTTGTATGAACCTTAGGAACGGTAAATTAACAAACAGTGCACAACCGGTTCCCAAACGAAGGTACAACAAGAAAATGGCTGTTACAGCCAGTGCAGGGGGTAATCAAGATCCCTCACAAGGCACAGGATCAGGAGCGGCAAATTCGAATTCTACTCAAGGAACAAGGGATACAACGGGTCCAAATGGATCGAGACCTGCAGATAATTCCCAGTCGGTGCCTGAGAATAATACAGGACTTTCAGGGACTTTGCCAGTTTCAGTGTCAACAGCTGCACCTTCGACCACGAGTGCAGATGAAGTATTACCGTTTCCCTCAACAAATGCTGCGAATGACTTGTCTAGTCAAAGCACGAATTCAACTTTCGAATGGAGGCCAAATTCTTCATTCGGGATGCCATTTCCTTTTGGATCAGGCGTACGAGGGGCCGGACCTACTTATGCCCCAACTAATAATGCGACATTTTCACCAAATGTGGGATCTGCAAGTCGAAGTACATACAACGGTGGTTTTTCTACCCAGGTGCCTCTTTATACCACAAACAGCCAAGCAGCATTTCGACAAGAAATGGATGCAAGCAACCATGATATGCTAGGGGCCTTAGCCAAAGAATTGACTTCAATCTTTACCCCATTGTTGACAAACATTACTTGCACAAATAGGGAAAATGTAGAAACTTTCCGAAAGATGTCATCTCAAATGAATCGGATGTCGGAGTTCATGGGTGTGACACAACCAAAAAGGAAAGATAAACAGCCCGCATACCAAGAGGGAATGCCCGTTTTAGAACGCATACAAGATGAGGGCCCATCATCGAGACCACCCATCCGAGATATAAGCTCCTTGCGGAGGACGAATTGGACGGAAGAAACTCCAGTAATTAATTTAGAGACTTCAAGTCAAAAAACTGTCCCCGTTCGACAAGAAACGGAGGAAGAACAACCCAGAGTAAGAATTGTAGGTAGAAATGAACATCCAGATGGGGTTGTTCAAAGAATCAGAAGGGAAAATCTGGCCACGGAGAATAACTTGACTGCTATGATAGAAAGGGTGATGGCCAATAATGGCCTAAGTACTGGACTCAGACGTCCAAATTATACATCCCCTATATCAGACTATATTATGCAGACAGAATTACCTAGGGGCACTAAGGTACCCAAATTTACAAAATTTTCAGGCGAAACTAACGAATCGACAGTGGAACACATTGCTAGGTATCTAACAGAAGCAGGGGACTTGGCAGGAAACGAGGACTTAAGGATCAAGTATTTCCCTAGTTCGCTGACGAAGAATGCCTTTATCTGGTTTACTACTTTGCCACCCAATTCGATAGATGCGTGGGCATACCTAGAAAGATTGTTCCATGAGCAATTTTACATGGGTCAAACTAAGATAAGTTTGAAGGAATTGGCCAGTGTTAAGAGGAAATTCACGGAGACTATTGATGATTATTTGAATAGGTTCCGTCTGTTGAAATCTAGGTGTTTTACGACAGTTCCTGAGCACGAACTTGTCGAAATGGCAGCAGGTGGTCTAGACTACTCAATAAGAAAGAAATTAGATACCCAATACCTTAGGGACATGGCCCAGTTAGCGGATAGAGTTCGACAGGTCGAACGCTTGAAAGCAGAAAAGGCTAGGGCTAACAAAAGTCATAAGAAGGAAAGGATAGCGTACGTCGAAGCCGAAGACGCTGATGATGAGTCTTGCAATGACTCATATAGCCTGGAGGAAGTCGAAATAGACTTAGCAGAATTAAAAGAGGCACCGCCTTATGCCTGCAAACTATTAAATCCTGCAAATGGAAAGAACCCTGTAGAAAATGATAAGAATGATAGGTTTCCTAAGAAAACTTATACGTTTGATATTACTAAGTGTGATGAAATATTTGATCTATTAGTAAAAGATGGCCAAATGATACTACCTCCTAATTCCAAAATTCCTCCGTTAGAACAACGGAAGAAAAGAGGTTTCTGTAAATATCATGGGTTTTTAGGCCATAAAACTTCACAATGTTTTCTTTTCAGGGATCTAATTCAAAATGCTATCAATGATGGAAGGTTGAAATTTGCTGACAAGACCAAGAGTCACATGAGAGTCGATACCAATCCCCTAAACATTGCTGATGCTAGCCTCTGTGAGGTAGAAGATATCAACATGGTGGAAGTATCGGAGATCGAAGTGGCGGAAACTAAGGCAATGCTCAACGGAAAGCAGGCTACTGAAAGCCTGAATGATGAAATAATCTTCAATACTGAGATTGAAGAAGCTTCCCAAATAGAGATGACTGAAGCACCAAAAGAAGAGAGCAATGAGGCCACTGAAGACCTCAGGATGAAACTCCAGAAAATCCAAATCTCTGAAGTTGCTCCAGCGGTGGTCAACATGGTTAGCGCCAGACACCCAACATCTGAGTTTGGCGAACTAGAGACACGGCTGACAAGGCAGAATGGGGGTATTAAAGTTCCTCTAAGAGCTGAAAGCCTCAAAGACTACCTATGGAATTGCCATGAGAGAAATGGCGGAAAACAATGGATGTGCCCAAGGTGTTCGATCATGCTGAATCGAAGAATCGAAACCAATTTCGAAAGGGCTCGACGTGAAAGATGGGAACACCCAGGGAGAGAACCAAATCCTTTACTACAAGTGTACCCAAGGATGGATGAAAGCTTATTAGGATTTTTGATCAGATGCCACAAGGGGAACTCTGAAGTTGCACTCTGCCCCAGATGTGGGGCAGCCTATGATGAGATGCTAGCACGATCATTTGAACGTATGCACTGCTCCATGAATCAAGAAACTCAGGGGCTACGTCCTGACCTGTATGGTTTCGATGTATGGACCCCAACGAAGAGACCAGATAGTCCACACCCTAGAGTTCGAAGGGTAACGTTCAAAATCCCTGCAGATCCACCTAGGGATAGATGGGTACAAGCTGATGCAAGAACCAACAAATGGCGTAGTTGGGACCAAGGAGGAAGAACCGCAATGGCATATAGGAGGCAATTTCAAAGGCCAAATCGAGAGACATATCGATTGGAGAACTATAAGGGAAAAAACCCTATGTCTCGGTCCCAATGGAGGAGGCACCAGAGGATGAAAAAGGCCCAGAAGGAATATAGACCAAGAGAAACTGGAGAAACTAGCAGCAACCAAGTCCCATACCAGGGAGCAAAGTCAAACAAACCTCCGGTGGAACGTGCATTGTTCGAAGCTGAAAAGCTCTTGGATGAAGAAGATAAGATGCGGTCAAATTCCTGGAACGAAGAGGACAGAATGACAAATGATTTTGATTCTGATGGAGTCTCATCTATAAATTTAAATTGCAATGTTGTGTCCGTACTCCCTCACGAGTTTAACCAAGAAACTGAAGTAGAAGACTGTGAGGAGGCTGATATCGAAGAAATGGCAAAACACAGACCTGTGTGTTACTATGTGCTAAATAATGGTGCAGTCGAAGAGCAGAATGCTTTCTTCGAGAGGCCTGATGAGGGTATGAGAAATCATTTGAAACCACTCTACATTAGGGCTAAGATTGAGAATGTTGGCATCAATAAAGTCCTAGTTGATGGGGGAGCAGCAGTAAATTTGATGCCCCAGTATATGATAAAGAGAATTGGCATGTTCGATACGGACATAAGACCACATAACATGGTCCTGTCTAACTATGAAGGTATGATAGGACAAACACTGGGAGTTGTTCAAGTTAATTTGACAGTAGGCTCAGTTACCAGACCCACTATGTTCATGGTTATACCAGCAAAAGCAAACTATAACCTGTTGCTCGGAAGGGAATGGATTCATGGGGTAGCAGCTGTACCCTCCACAATGCATCAAAGGGTGACAATCTGGAGAGAAGATGGCATAGTAGAGAACATCGAAGGTGATCAGAGTTACTATATGGCTGAAGTTAACCAGGTAAATAAATCCAACTTCGATAGGAATCTGGCAAATATAGGACCTTGTCATACTGCAGAAGAGATGTACACCCCAAATAAGAATGCATTATATTATCTTACTTTGCACCCAAACGGATTCCAATGGGATAGAGAGATCATGGATGGTCCAACGGATACAGCACCTTTAGAAGATCATGCAGCAATACGGCCAACAGGCTGGGACGATGACATTAATCATGTCTGAGTCTTCATTCTTCGAAAGGATTTCGGCCTATGTGGCCGAGAACAAACAAAAGGCGGCTCTCGAGGCCGAATTAGCAGATGTAAAGGTAGATACCATCCAAATCAAAGAAGAGATAGCAGAATTGGAGGTGCATACAGATTTCAAACACTCCAAAGATACGATCCTAGACGAAGAGATTATGGACGAAGGATCAAACCAAAGATTAGATGCAATATACGACGAAGAACCTTTAGGGTTCGAAAAAGACCCAATGGCTTCTAATATAAAGATGTTAGCCCAAGATCCACTCGAAGAAGTAAACCTCGGAGACAGGGATCAAAAGAGGATAACATATATCAGCGCGAAATTAGAGCCAGAATTAAAAGCAACGGTCATCAAAATGCTGAAAGAAAATAGAGATTGCTTTGCTTGGGATTATGATGAGATGCCTGGTCTAGGAAGGGATCTAGTCGAATTGAAGCTTCCGATAAAAGAAGGGAAGAAACCTGTGAAGCAAACTCCTAGAAGATTCGCGCCAGAGATCCATTCGAAGATTAAAGCAGAGGTCGAAAGGCTTTTACGTTGCAAGTTTATCCAAACTACAAGGTATGTCGAATGGATTGCCAATATAGTGCCTGTAATTAAAAAGAATGGCTCTTTACGAGTATGCATAGACTTTCGTGATCTTAATGCAGCCACTCCTAAAGACGAATATCCCATGCCTGTAGCAGAAATGCTGGTAGACTCAGCCGCAGGTTTTGAGTATCTAAGTATGTTGGATGGATACTCAGGATATAATCAGATCTTTATTGCAGAAGATGATGTATCCAAGACAGCGTTTCGTTGCCCAGGGGCAATAGGCACTTACGAATGGGTTGTAATGCCTTTTGGTTTAAAAAATGCTGGGGCAACTTACCAAAGAGCAATGAACTCTATATTCCATGACTTTATAGAAACATTCATGCAAGTATATATAGACGACATTGTGGTGAAATCTACTTCGGGAATAAGTCATCTCGATCATTTAAACCAATCATTCGAAAGAATGAGGAAACACGGATTGAAGATGAACCCCCTTAAATGTGCTTTCTTTGTACAAGCAGGAGATTTCTTGGGTTTCGTAGTCCATAAAAAGGGAATAGAGATCAACCAGAACAAGACAAAAGCCATCATGGAAACCAAATCTCCATCCACGAAGAAAGAGTTACAATCATTATTGGGAAAGATAAATTTTTTAAGAAGATTTATCTCTAATTTGAGTGGACGCACGCAAGCCTTCTCGCCTTTACTACGGCTTAAGCAAGGAAAGTTCGAATGGCGTGCTGAACATCAAGAAGCTTTCGATCAGATAAAGCAATACTTGACTTGTCCACCAATCTTATCTCCCCCAAATGGGAAGAAACACATGCGCCTGTACATTTCAGCATCAGACAAAACAATAGGCAGCATGCTGGCACAAGAAGATGAAAATGGCATCGAAAGAGCCATTTACTACTTAAGTAGAGTACTCAATGATGCAGAGACTAGATATACTGCTATAGAAAAACTCTGCCTTTGTTTGTATTTCTCTTGTATTAAGCTTAAGTATTATATAAAGCCAGTTGATGTTTACGTTTCGTCTCATTGTGATGTTATTAAGCATATGTTATCCAAGCCAATATTACATAGTCGAATTGGCAAGTGGGCTTTAGCCCTAACGGAATATTCGCTAATATTCCAACCTCTCAAGGCAATGAAAGGCCAAATTGTGTCAGACTTCATTGTCGATCACGCAGTGGTCGAGAATCATCAGCATTACGTGGACCTAAAACCTTGGAAGTTGTACTTCGATGGGTCGACACATAGAGAAGGTTCTGGAGTTGGAGTGTTGATAATTTCTCCTGATGGAATTCCAACAAAGCTCAAGTACAAACTCGAAGGACCATTATGCTCCAACAATGAAGCCGAGTACGAAGCGTTAATCGCCGGACTTGAGGCTTTGTTAGAATTGGGGGCAACCAGAGTCGAAATTAAAGGAGACTCCGAATTGGTCATCAAACAATTAACAAAAGAATACAAGTGCATCAAAGAGAATCTAATCATGTACTTTGTCATTGCAAATAGGCTACTCAAGAAATTCGAATACGTAGAATTGAAACATGTATCAAGGGTGAATAACCAAGAAGCGAACGACTTGGCACAGTTGGCTTCAGGATACAAAGTATCGAAAGAAAAATTGGAAGAATTGATCGAAGGAAGAGGAAGAGCAATGTCTACTAAACTTTCTCCGAGCGATCTAGAGAATTCACAATTGGGTTATGCCAACAAAGAAGAGTTCGAAGTCCTAAATATTGACTCTTTGGCAGACACGGATTGGAGGAGCCCAATAATCAACTATTTGAAGAATCCTTCGACGGAGACAGATAGAAAAATCAAATATAGAGCCCTGTCATATTTTCTAATGGGGAACGAATTGTTCAAGAAAACTCCTGAAGGGGTATTGCTGAAATGCTTGGGCGAAGCAGAAGCATACTTGGCTCTATCAAACGTACACAGTGGGGCATGTGGTGCACATCAAGCAGGACATAAGATGAAATGGCTTTTGTTTCGTTATGGGATGTATTGGCCTTCAATGTTGAAAGATTGCATAGAATTTGCCAAGGGGTGCCAAGAATGCCAAGAACACGCAGGTATACAACATGCTCCAGCAAATGAACTCAGTACAATAGTGAAACCTTGGCCTTTCAGAGGATGGGCTTTAGATTTAATTGGAGAAATTCACCCTAAATCATCCAGAGGTCAAAGGTTCGGAATCCCAGAAAGCATAACAACTGATCAGGGATCAGTCTTCACTGGACGGAAAATGCAGGACTTTGCCAAGGAAATAGGATTCAAGTTGCTAACATCCACACCTTATTATGCTCAAGCAAATGGACAAGTCGAAGCAGCAAATAAAATTATAATTGGTCTTATTAAGAAGCATGTGGGGAAGAAACCCAAGAATTGGCATAAGACTTTAGATCAAGCACTTTGGGCTTGTCGAACCTCTCCAAAAGAAGCTACAAATACAACTCCTTTCCAGTTGACGTTTGGACATGATGCGGTACTACCAATCGAAATATTTTTGCAGTCAGTAAGAATACAAAGACAAGCAGACATTTCTCCCAACGTTTACTGGGAGTTAATGATGAATGAGTTGGTAGATCTAGACGAAGACAGGCTTCGAGCATTGGAAATGATTAAAAGACAGAAAGAAAGAGTATCCAGAGCATACAATAAAAAGGTGAAAGGTAAAACTTTTGTTAATAATGATTTAGTCTGGAAAGTTATTTTACCTATAGACCGAAAAAATCAGGCGTTTGGTAAATGGTCCCC